>NC_052052.2:127609379-127814379 GCF_903992535.2 Arvicola amphibius | reverse complement strand
AGAATAAATATCTGATTGACTTCTAAGGTTTCTTCCTTATTGGCATATCTAGTGAATTCCAATCAGTAATTAGTTAGATAACCAACTTTCAAGTGTCCAGAGCATGAGCTGAAAAGCTATAATATAGAAGTAAGATATGCTAAATTAGAATTATAGTTATTTTTATATAGTCCTGTGACAACTGTTCATGTTTCTTGATTAATGATTTTAGAAAAGTGGTGTCACACTCCTTTTACAGGAACATTAGAGATGAATCTTTTGTTTTTACAGTAAAAATATTCACTCTGAGACAGAATCTAATACTGTAGTTCAGACTGTTTTCAAATTCACTGTGTCCCAGGTTGCCTAGAACTCAGCATCCTCTTGCCTTTGTTTTCTGGGTGCTGGGATTATAGCCATGAGCCACCATTCCTGAATATTTATTTCCCAGCTCTTGTAAATATCTGCACCAACATCAGAAACAAGGCGGTACCTTCAAATGATGAAAATGGAGATTTAACAAGTTATTAGAAGCAGGTGGCTAGTTAGAAGCTATCTGCTGAGGGTAAGTGAGCTGAACATCTCTGCGAGCAAGAAGACAGGAATGTCTCTAGGTCTGCAGAGGCAAAGGAAGCCCGTGGATATTAGAATGGATACAGAGAGGTTTGTACATATAATAGATCAGGAGACAGACAGCCTTAACACAGAACTCTGGGTCACTTTCCAAAAGAAAAGCTGTAAGCGATTTTCATGAATCTTTCCACTGATTGATTCTGCAGGTGCCTGCCAGCGCCTACCATCAGTCAAGCTCCGGCAGAAGCTGGAAGTGCAAGGAGCCAGGAGGATATGGTCTGATAAGGTTATCCTCCAGTGTCTCAGAACATGATTGACAAAGATAGAGTTAAGGGTCAAGAGGTCCTCTGGGAGGTCGGGGAGGAGCAAGTGGAGAATCTCAGTGTAGATTCAGCAGTCTGTCACTAAAAGCACTTGAGGTGATCAGCTCTCTAACAACAAAAGGGTCACTGTAGCTCTTAGTTCTCCAGAGGGCCATCTTTGACTGATCGACAGCCTTAGTGTTTGGATCTCTGGTGATGCAGTGAAGCAAGAGTGAATGGTGGAACCAAATTGCTCACCTCCTGGTTAAGAAGTTAAAAACAAACAACAATGAGAAGGAAAGGCCTTGGGTTCTATTATCCCTTTCTAGAGCAAGTCAGCAATGACCTAAAGATTTCTTAATGTTTCAGCCTTGTCCCCCTGGTACCCATCAGCATCATCCTGAGGATGAAGCCTTTACCACATAGACATCCCAACCGCAGCGAATCACGTGTACCCACTGATTTAGTCTTCACTCCTTCTGTTTGATTCATTCTGTGAAACATAGACCACATGTTCTGCATGGGTATTTAGAATGATGTTTTGGCATGACACACTTTAATGGGAAATATGAACTTGTGCTTTGATTAGACTTGGGTGTCTGCCATACAGTCTTGCTGGGATCTTCACTCAGTGCATCGCAGACTTGAAACCACTCAGAGGGAAGAAACAGTGAGAGCTGCTAGGAGAGGAGGAGACATTAGGGTCTGGTTTTGTACACAGTGGAATTTCATTTTGTAAGACCGTAATATCAGAATCTAGCCTTTGCTTTGCTGCAGCTCTTCACTTCACACTGACAGCATCTACTGTGTCTCTGCGAACCCCTTGAAAGTAGACTTTCCAGGAATATGCTGTCTCATGTGGGAAGTGAGTATACTTTAAATAGGCGCCACAGCTACCTCCCTATCCCTTTCCTGACTACTGTCTAGGAATCAGAGAGCATGGTTGTAGGCTTTTGCTGTAAACTCCGCCATCCTCAGAGCTGTAAGAACAGCCCTTCCACTTCAGCATCAGGAGCTCCTGATTCTCTTCAGAGAACCCACCGTGCTGGTGCTAGAGCCTGAATATTTCTTCATGGATCCATCATGTCTCTCTAGGGCATTAATAACTTTTAAAGTAAATTTCTTAGTATTTTGTAATCTATCTTACTGTCTTCTTGACCCACACCTTCCATCTACAGCCTAAGTTTATTATATTTAAAAGCTATATACAGCAAGCCGACAGCTAACATCAAATTAAATGGAGAGAAACTCAAAGCCATTCCACTAAAATCAGGAACAACAACAACAACAAAAGAATGTTACAGATGGCTCGACTGTGCTCTGGATGGGACAATCAAGCCATGGAATTTCATCTGATATGGACATTGTTTCCTACGTGTCCCCAATGGTCATAGAATTGGGGAATCACAAGAGTGCGCCAAGGGAATTCTGCTCAGAGAAAATTCAGGTTTTATCTCTGGAGGCATTAAACCTTCCATAAACTCTCAGAACAGCAGGGATGTTGAAAATGTTCCCTTTCCCTTCCTTTTTCTGTTCCAGTCCAGTAAAATCAAAAGAACGGTGATCTAAAAGGATGGAGAAGAGACAGTGAGGAGACTGATCACTTTTGCTCTCTTAGCTCTGTCCTTTGAGAAGGAAATGTTCGATAATTTGAAGATGAGGTAGTAATGAAGTTTAACGGGGGGAGTTTTAAGGCACAGAGTGATTAGGACATTTGCCTGGGAGCATGGCTGAAGATAGCTATGAGGGAGACAGAGACAAGTCAGGTGTGTGTGTGTGTGTGTGTGTGTGTGTGTGGGTGGGTGTGGGTGTGTGTGTGTGTGTGTGTGTGTGTGTGTGTGTGTGTGTGTGTGTGTACATTCAGACCACTTAGCAAATTCCATGCTCTTATAACTGCATTGCAATTGCCCAGTATCATTTTTCCATATTCCCTGCAAAGGTTGGCTCATAGAGACATTTGTGTGCTTGGTAGCATGGGTAGATTGATTAATTGCCAACTCACACTCTGAGTCTGATAGCTTGACATGTGTTAACTTACTGTGATGCTAAAGTAAGTTGTGAATTGTCTTATTTGCAAGCCAAGCTTTTGTTACTTATGACAAATTTGATAGACATTCGTCCTAATGGTAGTGATACATTCTCTATCAAATGAACAAATGGAACTGACAAATTGGCTTTTCTGGCTTTGACATTTTAGAGCCAGTCTTTTTATTTTTTTTCTTTTACACAATGGTAGAACCAGGCCTCTGGCTTCTCTTGGAGCAGGGAGAACCAGGTGACCAGGCTTTTGCCTTCTAAAGGCTAGACAGCATCTTGTGTGTAGGGTTTCAATCCAGTGGCATCATAGGTCAATGCAGGGACCAAGAATCAGCTTCAAAGTGCCCAGGGTCCTCTGATGACTGGAACTTTTTGTCCTGTGGTCTTTAAGGTCACTATGAGTGTGGGGTTTTGGTTTATGAGGTTTCAATAGTCACTGAAGTACCTGGCTTTTATAGTTCTGTGGTTCCAAAGGTTACTATGGACCAGTGGCTCAAACCATAGCCTCTGGAGAGTGGGTAGACTTCAGTGGGTCTGAAATTTGGTGTTCAGCCACCACCAGGTTCAAGGGGAGACCAAAGTTTTGATTCCACCTGATCACTTTGGTTCTCAGGGTATGGTCCCGCACTTGGTCCTGTTGCACCATAGCAAAGATTAGATCACTTGAGCAGTTTACTTGATAATCACCTTAAGGTTAAGTAGTCCTATAACTGGACTGCATGCAGATATTCCTCTAGAAGAGTTACAAAACCCAGACTATCCCAACACACTTGGAAGAGGAAACCAAGAGCCACTTCAACACATCTGTAAAACATGACAGTGCAACACAAAGCTATGACACAAGTGGCACACATGTTCTCTCGCCAACTGACAGACTCTCCTGAAAGGGAATCCAAAGTTTCAGAGATAGCTGAAATGGCTGAAAAGAATTTATAGAGTCTTACTGTTCAGAAGAATTGATGATTATATAAAATAATCAAACAAAGGATGCATGAATTAAGGAAATCTATTACAGATCTTGACAAGACAGTCTCTAAAGTGAATGTAACAAGTGAATTAGTAAATTGGAGGCGAAAGTCCAAATTATAGAGGAAACCTATAACATGGAGATTGCAACATTTGCTATAGGAGGCTACTTGTTTGTTCCCGGCTGCTGAGCCCGAAAATAACCACATAGAGACTGTACTAATTAAATCACTGCTTGGCCTATTAACTTTAGCTTCTTATTGGCTAGCATTTACATTTTAATTTAATCCATTTCAATTACTCTGTGTATTGCCATGTGGCTGTAGCTTATTGGCAAGGTTCCATGCAGCATCTGTCTCTGGTAGGGCTACATGGCTTCTCCTTGATTTTGCCTACTCATTCTCCCAGCATTTAGTTTAGTTTTCCCCACCTAACTCTACTCTGTCCTATTACAGGTCAATGCAGATTCTTTATTCACTAATAATAAAAGCAACACATATACAAAAGGACCTCCCATACCAAACATTTAAAAATAATCAAGCAGAAATACATAAAATGAAGGAGATGCAACAGGACCATGCAGAAAAATGAATTTTAGGAATGAAAGACAAAGTAAAAATACACACACACACACACACACACACACACACACACACACACACACGTGTGTGTGTGTATAAATATGTGTATACATATTTATGACAAAAGATTAAGGAGCATGAACTAAATATTTCCAAGAAGTCTGGGATACATTCAAAAGGCCAAACCTTGTAATTCATGGAGTAGGAGAAGGCAGATTTAACAGTCAAGTGGAATAGAGAGGCTGTTTAATGAAATTTAATAGAAAACTTCCTTCATTTACAATGAGTAGCATCCATACACAAGAGATATATAGAACACCAAGTAGACATGAGCAGAGATAAAACTCTCCATGGTGTATTATAGTCAGGATGTCAAAACTACAAAGTAAAGAAACAATCCAAAAACAGCAGGAGTGAAATGCTAAGTCACAGGCAAGGGCAGAAATATCAGAATTACCTCATATATTTCACCAGCAATCATAAATGCCAGAAGAGCATAGAATGAAATAATTCAAGATCTGAAAGTAAACAGCTGTGATTCAAGACTGATATACCTGCTAAGGTATCTTTCAAAATTGATGAAGAAATAAAAGTATTTTAAGACAAATCGAAACTAACAAAGTTCATTATAACCAAGCCTAGTTTTATGCCTAATTTTATGCAAGTGCCAGGCTGTCTTTATGAATATAAGTATAACTTGAGGCTGGGTATTGTATACTTTTAACACTGTTCTTGATAGGATTGTTTTGGGGATCTGTGATCTTTTGTTTTTTCAAAATTTGTGAAATATGATGTATAAATTTGGAAGGTCATTACATTAAATCTGTAAATTTGTTCTGATAGTATAGTCATTTTTCAATATTAGTTTTGCCATTCCAGGAGCACGGAATGTCTTTTTATCATCTAGTATCTCCTGTAATTTCTTTTTTACAGTATCTTGAAGTTTTTGTTGTAGAGGTCTTCCACTTCTTTTGTTTGATATTCCTAAATACTTTATTGTTTGGGAGTTATTTTGAATGAAATATTTTTTTTGCTAATTTCTTTCTCTGAGAACACACTGTTGGTATGAAAAGGCTACTTTTTAAATCATGATTTTGTATACTGTAGCATTACTGTTTATTAAGTCCAAAAGTTTTCCAGAAGACTCAGTGAAGCCTTTCAAATAAAGAGTTTTGTCATTTGCAAATGGAGATAGTTTGGCTATTCCCTTTTCTACCCAATCTTTCAAAAGATATCTTTCTGTACAATCTAGTTGCTATAGCGAAGACTTTGAACATTACATTAAATAAGACAGAGGAAAGTGCACATCTTCATCTCATTCCTGATTTTTGGAAAATGTTTGCACTTTCTCTAGATTTGATATACTATTGCTATACGTTTCTTGTATATAAACTTATTTTGAAGGTGTTATATCCATTCCGCAAATCTCCAAAGCTTTTATCATGAAGTCACAGTGGACTTTGTCAAAGGCCTGTCAGCATTAATTATCCAGTTCTGTTCTGAAGTTTATTTCCTTGGTGCATTACATTTATTGTTTTATGTATTCTGAATCTACCTAGACATTCTGAAATGTCGCCTACTTAGTCATAATATCTAATCTTTATGATTGGTTCCTGAATTTAGTTTGCAAATATTTTGTTGAGAATTTTTTCATCCATGTTTATCAAAAAATTATCTGTACTTCTCTTTTGTAATTGCATGTTTACTTGGTTTTGATGTTTGGAAAATACTGGCTTCATAAAACGGACTTTGTGATGTTCCGTCACTTTTTCTTTTGTGGAATAAATTAAGAAGAATTGATCTTCCTTGAAAGTTGGTGGAATCCAGCAGTGAATTCCATCTAGCCCTGGATTTTCTTTGATGGGAGGCTTTTAATAACATCTTCAGTCCTATTACTTGTCATGTGTCTAAGTTATTTATATCTTTAGGGCTTAGTTTTGGTAAATGATATACATTTAGAAATTGTTTTATTTCTTCTGGGTCATCCAAGTTTTCAGAGTATAAGTTTCATTCTGATTTCCATTCACATTTGACTTCACTGGAATCAGATCCAATTAGACTAGTTTGATCCCTAATTTAATTAATTTGCATCTTCACCTGTTTATTTTTTGCAGATTAGTTAATTTCTCATCAATATTATTAACTTTTCAAAGCACCAACTCTTTGGCTGATTTCATGTATTGTTTTCTTATCTTTATTTTATTAATTTCTTCCCTCCTCAGTCTAGCTGCATGCTTGCCTTCTTCCAGAATCCTGGTTTTGTTCCCACACCACAGAGTTTAAATATAGATTCCATATTTTAATGAAAAAATGATATCTAGTCTCTTTTCCTTTTCATTAACCTATGTTGTTTGTTCTTCCCGCTCTGTATTTTAGAGCTCTTCCTTTCTCTTTATAGACCCTGTTCTAACATCAGGTGTGCATATTTGTGTGTGTGTGTGTGTGTGTGTGAGAGAGAGAGAGAGAGAGAGAGAGAGAGAGAGAGAGAGAGAAAGAGACAGATCAACTTATGAAAGAAAATATACAATATCTATTTTTCTAAAGTTGGCTGATTTTGCTTAGTATTCTGTAAGTTACAGAATTGTGCTTTTCTTTAAAAGTGAGTAGAATTCAATTTTGCATATTCATCATGTTTTTTCTTATTATCTGTTGATGGGTACATAGGCTATTTCTATATTTTACGCATTATGACTAATGTATCAATGAACTTGGATATGCAAGTATCTCTGTGGTATGCTGACTTACAGTCTTTTGGGTGTACATCTAGGAATGGTATTGATGACATCTAGCTTGTTGTTTTCATTTTCCTTGATGATCTTCCCTAGTGATTCTCATCATAGCTGCGTCAGCTATCATCTCTTCTCTTGAGGACAACTCTTCTATTCAGGTGGGGTGGAATCTTATAGCAATTTAATTTGCATTTGTTGTTGTTAACAGGAGGCTAAGTATTGATTTGGAATTTGCATTTCTTCTTTTATAAGAGCTTGCCAAACTCATTCTCTTATTTATTGATAAGATGATTTAGTTTTGGTTTATTTCATAGAGTTTTTAATAAATTACACATTCTGATATATAGTCCCCTGTCAGATGTAGAGTTAGTATAGACCTTTACCCACTTTGTAGACTTTGTCTTCCTTTTTTAGTTTTATCTGCTGTGTGCAGAAACTTTTCAATTTCATGTGTTCCTATCAGTCAGTTTTGGGGAATAAATTGTTACATTTTGGATAATAGAGTAATTTTCACAGTATTATTTTCCCAGCTGCTCAATAGACATGTTCTTCCTAACTGCTAAACACTTATTTCTCTAGTGTTTTCAAGTTTTTACTGTGGATTTCTTTAATATCCTTTTTTAGGTTTACTTCTAGAAATTTCATTTTACCTTTTGATCCTAGTATAAATGGCACTTCTTTTTCTATGTTCCTTCTCAGCAAGTTCAATATTTATATATAATAATTTGTAAGCTACTGACATATTTTTTAATGTTGACTTCATATCTTGCTGCTTTCTGAATGTGTTTGTCAGATCTAAAAATCTTGTAGAGTCCCGAGTCTTTTATGTATAGAATCACAACATCTACAAATATGGACAAAGTGACGATTTGACCATTTCCTTATTGTAACCCTTCTTTCTCTTGATGATTGTTCTAGTTATGTCATCAAGCACACTATTGAATAAGAGTAGAAAATTTTACTGATTTTAGATATATTTTTTCCTTTATTCCTCCTCTAGCATTATATTGGCTTAACTTTGTCATATACAGCCTTTGTTATATTTAGGTATATTCATTCATCCTTTTCCTTTTTTTATGAGGGGGTGTTGAATTTGTCAAAGGCATTTTCTGTGTTTGTTTAGATGGCTATGTGACATTTGCCCCTGAATCTATTTTCCTACTTACTGTCTTACTTCAGTGATTTGCGGCCTTAAAAGATTCTTGTGTCCCTGAATAATAACAACTTGACCACTGTATAGGAAGAAATCCATATATGCTTGGGAAGAAAACTTACGAAATGAAATAGGGAACACGCACACTTATGGATACAGTGGGAAGAGATGCCATTGCCTCTTCGTTCATCATGGAAAGATGGAGAAAGCTCCATCAGTGCTTAGACCAGGTCACCAAATGGCCCATCAGAAGTCTTCTATGTTTAAGCTAGAGAATGTGCAACACCCCCACCTCCCTAATGTATCAGAGAAAACCATGCTTATGGCAGGTCATGCCAAATTTGCAACTATTTATTGAAAATATTTGTTGCTTTTTCTGAGAAATTTTATTATAGTTTTTTAGTATGTGTTTTTTTTGTTGTCTTCAGTTTCTAGGCTATGATTGAAGGCAACCAAGGGAGAAAGAGGTTTATTTCAGCTTAGAGTTCCACATCACAGTCCATCATTGAGGAGCTGAGGGTAGGAATTTAAGCCAGGGATCTGGAGGCAGGAGCTGAAACAGAAGCAGTGGAGAGGTGCTGCTTACTGTCTTGCTCCTTAGCTTGCTCAGCTTTCTTTCTTGTATACCGAGGACCACTAGTCCAGCTGCACAGCCCCACATCAGTCATTAATCAAGCCAACACCCCCATAGACTTGCCTATAGGCCAGTTATATGGAGGCATTGTTTTTTTTCTTTCAAGATTCTCTCTTCTGACATTTGTTAAAATTTGTATCAACTTGACAAAAACTAACCAGTACTTCTGCTTTGGTCTTGGGGTTATTCTGGCTTCACGTAATGGGGTTGGTCATGGTTCTCCCTTTGTATGTTATAGAACAGTTTGAGAAACATTAATGTTGTCTTAGCTTTAACAGAATGCTATTATTCAATAGTTCACCAGTAATCCTTTGTTGAAAGTCTTTTCTCTACATCTTCTGTGGTCAAGTTTTTATTTATTTATTTATTTATTTATCTATCTATCTATTTATTTATTTATTTTGTTTTTTCGAGACAGGGTTTCCCTGTAGTTTCTAGAGCCTGTCCTGGAACTAGCTCTTGTAGACCAGGCTGGCCTCGAACTCAGAGATCCGCCTGCCTCTGCCTCCCGAGTGTTGGGATTAAAGGCGTGCGCCACCACCGCCCGGCTATGTGGTCAAGTTTTTAAAACCGATCTGTTGTTGGGTGTGGTGGCACACCCAGGTCCTTTACATCTCAGGGCCTGGTTTACATAGCCAGTTCTGCTGCAGCTAGGGCTATGTTTGAGTCCCCATTTCAAGAAGAAAAAGGTAAAGGAAGAAAATCCACTGGGTTGAAGTAGTCAAAATGTTAAGTATTCTCTCATTCTCTTTGGCTAGAGTTTCCCAATCATTCACTTATTTACTTATTCTTAAATTTTTATTTGTTTATTTATTTACTGAGTATTCTACGTGTTTCATTCCATCCACAGAACCACAGCCTAATAACACCTGCCAGATTTTGCTTTTTTCCCCTTTTTCTGAGTCTTTGCCGATTTTCTGTAAAATGTCATATTAAAACTTGAGTGTTTCTAGACCTCTTTGCAGTTACCTCCCCATTCTCACTTCTCAAGCCAAATCTACAGTTTTATTTTCCAATTCTAGTCATAGTGTGTTTAAAAATAATGATGACAACAACATCAGCAACCAACAAAGCATGTGCTTCTTCCCTATTGTCTCATAGAACAAATGCAAACTCTCCCAACCGATGCACTTCATCCTGTTCAATGCACTGGTTGTTCTCTCCCGGGGCTGGATGTTACTGGCTAGGAGAATCAAGCCGGGGACATTCAATCCCTGGATCTTTGAGGTGTTCCCATTGGTGGGGTCTTAGGAAGACATTAGTATGTCCCATGAGAGAAGCACCTGCCACCAAGGAATAATCTAAATTGAACCCTCTTAGCTATAAGTCGCTGGTGCCACCTTATTGGTCAGTGGTGTCAGTACTACCCATTTCATGGAACACTACATCCCGTCCTCACAACTTCAAAAGCATGGAGATCCTGAGAAGGGAAGGGAAGAAACTTTGTACAAACCGATCATCTCTTCCTTCCCCACCACGTGACCCATCACCAGAGGATGCGAGAAATACACTAAATAATTTGAGTATGAGGTTAAAGCAAAGAATCCTCCATAGAATCAGTGTATAGACTTTGAAGACAATGCTAAGTAAATGGGAATCCTCAGGGGCATGGTTGAAGATAGCTCTGAAGGAATTTTGTAGCAATTTCATCTTTTTGATGGAGTAACCTAACACATTTCTGATTGTTTAAAAGTTTCGGGATCCTGAGGCTAGTGCAGTTGTAAAGTACCCATGTTGCCTGTCAGTACACTGAAAACTTGTTCTCCCCAGAGTATACGGCTTTAGTAAAGTGTCCTGAGATGTCCATGCTTAATAACTTTCCTCTTTGATTCTAATAACTCGACTCATGTCAATTCTCTGTGATTCTACAATGAGATATGAGTGTTCTTTAAATGTCTAACTTCAATTATTTGTGACAGATTTTGATGGGAACAAGTCAAAGTTAAAGGTACACTTTCTATATAAGGGAACAAAAGAGCTTTGATATTTTGTTCTTTTTTTACTTTAACATTTATAAAATATCAATTTAAAAACAAAGCCATTTATTCAAACTAAGCATGCATTCAACTGGGATAAAATTCAAAGGTTTGAAGGAGTGAGTGATCAATGGTTATTTCTAAAGCAGGCAGAATGCATGAGAGCTTAGCAGTTGCTTTGTTGGACCATACTGCACTTCAAGACCTTGAAGTGGGTATAACCTGTATTAGAATTTTTGTTCAGGCAGTGGATCATATTATAAAAAGCAAAAAGCATGTATCGTCATCAGCTGCCTTTCAATCTGCTAGTCCTGACCACATAGGGTTGTCTTCATCTTTTTGTGTTCTATGGTGAATCCAATCTCCAAAACAGCAGCCAGCAACTATTAGTATTTGTTTGTCTCCATGCCTCTAAATGGTGAATTATAATTTGAGAAAAATTTAGAAATGTAAAATGTCAGTTAAGGTCATCGATTTTTATGATCTCTGCGAGGCTACCATTATTATGTTAATCATCTAACCACTAGAAGCAGGACCCATGCCTATGCTTCTGACATGCAATTGATCCCAAAAGAAGTATGTTCTCACAGGACTAGCTATTAAGAGAACCAAGAAGCTGCTACCTGACTATAGAAATGGACTGGACAAAAGAACAATGAAGGCTCTGGTGTCTTCTCTCAGTGTTGTTCCTGTACCCATTGTTCTTTACACATTCTGCTAGTGCAACATTATTATTTTCTTGCTTTTAATGTAATTTGCATTTAGTATAATGTATGTAGCCAATGCTTTAGGCAGAATTAGGTTTGCATATAAGGCTGTAGAATGCAGATAGGGGAGAGGTGACTGTGTTTCAAAACTGTGGGGCAGTCAGAAGACTCACCTTACCCAGAAAATAAAAATGATCTAGAGATACCCAGTGTGTGAGATGCTGGGTTCAGCACCTCTGAGAAGGTTGGAGCTGCCTGCACCCTCTCAGTGCTAGAGCTGTCCACAGGATTGGATTCCTAAATTTCAGTCTTGCAAAGCTAAGGGTTTCAAAAGTCATTGTTCATTTTAGGTCGCATCTTTCATGAAGGAGAAAAGCACTGAAGTTTAAAGAGGTTGCTTGCCGTGATGAGTATCCACTTAAATTCCTCAAGGAGTCCCTTGCCATTTTCCTCAATGTCTCTGACTTTTGATAAGATGGTATCTTTCACTCCTTGTAGACCACTTATTTCAGTTACTAGATGGTGCAGGGACTTTCGGTGTGCTCGATGTACTATGAACCAATTCCATTAGGACTTCAGGCTGAACAAGCAATCACATTAAAGGAAATGAAATACAGTAGCATTAGTTTCATGTAGGCTTTTCTCTAAGAGATGGAGGTAGCACATTTCTTTGTAATTTCTGTCTATATAAAACATTTTTCATAGATGATACATTTAGCAATGTAAAATTTTACATCTAATCCATTACTCTTACATTGTATAATTTGGTTGTGATTAAATGTATCAAGTCAATCAAATCAATAGTGTGTGCTGTTTATATCAATGTAGTTGCTTTCAACAAATGCTATCTTTTTTTTTTTTGGAGACAGGGTTTCTCTTTGGAACAGCCATAGCTGTCCTGGAACTAGGTCTTGTAGACCAGACTGAACTTGAACTCACAGAGATTCATCTACCTCTACCTCCCAAGAGCTGGGATTAAAGGTGTGTGCCACCACCGCCCAGCTAAATGTTATCTTTTCTTACATCTCTCTTTTTAAACTTACTGTTAGCACAGTGGTTATTAATGAGAATGGCAAGAATTATAGAATACTGATACCATTAATAAAATCATGAAAGTAGAAAACATTGTAAGTAAAAGGGTGTGCATATAGATATAGAAGATAATGTTTACTTGTAGGCATAGTTTTTCCATTGTGGCAGCTGCTTCCCAAGTAACCACACAGAGTCTCATGTTAATTATAAATGCTTGACTGATAGCTCAGGCTTATTACTAACTAGTTCTTAATTTTAAATTAACTCATAATCTTTATTTATGCTCCGCTACGTGGCAGTATCTTTATTAGCATGGTACGTTCATCTCCTGCTTCTTGTAGCCAGAAGGCTTGTCTTCATCCCACTGACCCCCTGGACCAGTTTTTTCTCCACCCACCAAGTCCCTGCAGCTGCATATGAAGTAATTGCTCAGAGGCTTAGTATCAGTTACAATTGTTTGCCCAATGGCTTAGGCTTCTTACTGGCTAGTTCTCTGTATAAATTAACCAATTTCTATTAGTTTATGTTTTACCACGAGGCTTATGGGCTCATGGCTTGTTTCCTCGCATATTGCTTCCTCAACGGTTCCATGGCATTGCCCTGATTCCATCCTCTCTCCTTCTCCCTCTGTTTTGATTTCCTACCTAGTTATATTGTGCCTGGCCATTGGCTGAAACAACTTTATTCATCAACCAATAAGAGAAACTCATAGTCACAGGATACAAAAGCACATTTTACATCATCTCCCTCTACATCTGGCTGGTGATTCCTCTGACTTCACCCTCCCTCTTTCTTCCCATCACTCCCAGTTTGGCTTTCTTGCCTAACTTCCTGCCTGGCTACCAGGCTATCAGCTTTTTATTAACCAATGAGAGTAATATATATTCACAGTGTACAGAGGATTATTACATAGCATTTAATATTAACTCTAAGGTTGATTCTTGCAGGGTATCAGAAAGGGAAGGTTGCCACACTTATAAAGTAGGACTGGCATGATATGTTTAGTAGCCATCACAGTAGAAAACATGGCTATAAACCTTACGCGCATAATGGTATTTTCCAGGACTAGCCTTGATAAAGGTTTTATTTATTTATTTATTTAGTTAGTTTTTGTTTTTGTTTTGTTTTTCAGTTAAGACATAGAAGAGGGCAAACCAGGCCAGGAGATGTGACCATGAAAGTAAAGAAGTAGAACAGCGAAGTCTTGAAAGTGAAAAAGAGATGATGTAGTGGTCAGTTGTGTGGAGGGCTGCCAATGAAATCCATTCATAATACATAATAAATACAACTGAATTTTCATTTTCTTTGCATATACCAGAGTGTATATTTTACTATGGGTGTTATATTCAGTTCAGTTTCTAACAGGCTAAGATATTAGTTAAAATAGTGTTGTGTTCATTGGCAATTTGTGGATTCTCTACCCTATCACCTACCATTTAACTTTATACAATATTTTATTGCATGTAATTTTTTTTTGATTGATCGCTCTTTTTTTCTTTTTATGTGATTGCATATCTATTAGAGTTCCTGTAACAAGCTGCATCACTGCAGAGACAGTGCATGGCTTCTGCTGTTTTGATGAAAGCCAAAGCTGAGTGTTGGAGAAGACTGCTTGTTTGTTTCCCAGCCGCCAGGCTACTGAAATAATCACACAGAAACTAAACTTTTTAAATCACTGCTTAGCTAATCACTTAAGAGTATTGCTTGCTGGCTCTTATATCTTAAATTAACCCATTTCTATTATTTTATATTTTACCATGAAGCTCATGGCCCACTGACAAGGTTCTGGTTGGTGGGTTGTGTCTTTTTCTTCTGGAAGCTCCATGGCTTCTCCCTGACTCTGCCTACTCTCTCTATATATCTTTTCTTGCCTGGCTATATTCTGTTAAGCCATTGGCCAAAAGTAGCTTCTTTATTCATTAACCAATAAAAGCAACACATATACAGAACAACTTCCCACACCAGCTGAGGGCTCATTTGGAAATTTAGGGTTTGTTCTTTGATTTTTGGAGTATCTAAGAAGAAATGTTGAGGACCCTACCAGTGAACTCTTGGTTATGGCCATACTATTTATCTTGGTTATGATGACATAGTCAATCAGTTAGAACTTTGGAATTCAGCAAAGAAATACATGAACATATTATTAGTATATTTGACATGTGTATAATTTTAAAGAAAGCATACTGCATAAAATTCTAATCTCCCATTCCTTCTCTTCCTGACTACTCTTTATTACCATTCTTAAAAGTTATTATTTAAAAAAAGCACTGAATACAGTTAAAATTAGAAAATATTAAGCATTTTAGGCATCATCTTTCTCTAATATTTGTGTCAAATGCTATAGGGCCCATGTATCTATAGTCATTAGTCTCTTTGTAGCTTGTTGGTCCAAATTAATGATTACTTAAACAAGGCATTATAATATCATGACTTTTGTTACAAATATTTCTGCATCTGTATTCTTGACCATACAAGGTTCATCAGAAATTCAGAATGTAATTGTATTGGTCATGATAAAGTCAGTCACAAAATTAGGCATAATGTTTTCAATTGGAAAAAATTAAAATATATTATAAAAAGTAAAAAAATTCTTTTGTTATGTAAATTTTAGCAAGTTCATAAAACATTTACTTTGTTCTACATTCTAGTGGATAATGTTTTCTTTTTCCTAGAAATTTCCTAGCAATTTGAAATTTTCTCCATGATTCTTGTTGAGCTATGGTGAAGGCCCCTTTAGGGAAAAAATAAAAGAGATACTTACAAATTCAGTAGAAATTCCTGACTTTAGATGTAGGTGGATTGGAGAGTTGAGAAGCCAAACAGTTCCCCAGGTGTCTGCTGACAGTAGACAGAGTTTCTGTGGCACAGAATCTTGGAGACTGTGTTCTCCCACAGAAGCAGGCTTAATAGGAGGAAGAGCAGTAGTGTCCCTGTTAAATAAAAGGAGGGCTTACTTGAAGTAAACCTCTCTGGTATGGCTAAAAGAAGTAGTCCTGTGTAGGAAAACTTTGTTTACACCTGGCACTCTCTGCATAATTTGGTTCTGTGTAAATGGAGTGGGAATTAAACCTCTTGCCCTGTGCTCTTGTAGGTCCATCATTATCTTTGCACAGATAGATAGTTAGACAAATGCAGGTGGCATTCTGCATTTGGAATTGTCCCCAGAAGTCGCTCTGAACATTACAAATACTTGCAGCAAACAATAATTCCTACTGAGTATTTTTAAAGTCATTAAACTTCACAGCTCAGGTATTAAGTGAATTTAGTTGGCCACATTGGATGCTAATCTGTTGTTAGAGGCTGCTCATTTGTTCCCAACTGCCCAGATCCAAAATAATCACACAGAAACTATATTATTTGTAATACTGTTTAGATAATAGCTTAAGCATATTTCCATCTAGCTCTTACAATTTAAATTAACCCATTTCTATTAATCTGTGTATTAATAGGCCACGTGGTTGTGGCCTACCAGTGAGGTTCCATCCAGTGTCTGGCATCTGTCTCCTGCAGCAGCTACATGGTATCTCCCAGCATTCAGTTTATTTTTCCTGCCTAGCTCTATTCTGCCCTGTCACAGGCCTTATTCATTAATCAATAAAAGCAACACATATACAGAGGGACTTTCCACCTTAGCAGTTCAATGTTTTCAGAACTTATAGCTCATTTTTGGCTATAAAATTATCATTCTATGAGATGTATTTTTTTTACTCAGCATTTAAAATATGTACATTTTTGTCCCTAATGTGACAAGAACAGAACAGTTGATGTGTTTGCTTCATCTTTTTAAAATTTATTTATTCATTTCTTCTTTTATTAACAATTTTTAATACAACCTCTTCTTATTTTACATAGATATCCCCATCCCCATTCCCTCCCCTCCTCTTGCTTCCCCTACCTTCCCCCCACCTCACCTCATTATCCACTCCTCAGAAAGGGTAAGGCTTCCCACGGGGAGTCAAGAAACTCTGACACTTCACTTCAAGGCAAGACGAAGGCTCCTGATTCTATATCTAGACTGAGCAAAATGTCACTCCAAAAAGAATGTGCTTCTAGATATCAGTTCAATATTTGCTTCATCTTTATGAATAATGAGAATAGACACATGGTTGCTGGATTTCTCTAATACCAAGAATGAAGGCAGCCCTTTCATAATTATGATGCCTCAGTTTGGCATTACTATCTTACCACTGTGCCCTCATGGTCTGTTACTCTGGTTAAAAAACTCACGCATTTTCAATTTTTTCTCTTTTATTAAACATAGATTCTTTTCTCATACAATGTAATCTGAAAATAGTTCCTCGCCACCTCTTCTCTCATATGGATCTACTCACTTTCTACCTCTCATTAGAAAAGAACAGGTTTCTAAGAGATAAAAACAAAACATAACAAAATGAAATATAATAAGATAAAATAAAAAAACATAACAAAGTTGGACAAACCAAACCAACAGAAAAATAAAAGAGCCCCAAGAGAAGGCACAAGAATCAGTAACCCTCTCCTTTACATATTCGAGAGTCTCATGAACACAATAAATGGTTTCCATGGGTCATTTTCCCATAGACCTCTTAGTAGCAACGTGTGGTGGTTGGATACCAGCACTGCAGACTTTGTCTTTCATTGGTCCCATCCACAAACCTGAGGGCTCCCACCAAGTGTCTGTACAGCAAAGATCCCATCACAAGTCTCAAGGGTCAGTGTTAGTAGGCAGTGTGACTCTTACCTGTACAGAACAGTACTTTGTTCTTGATATTTGAGACAAGGCCAGAGAGTTTGTCTTTACCCATTCCCCTGCTCTGTATAACAATCACTTTTTAGATCTGTGACAGTAATCTGTGGTGGTTTCACCATCCTATGAACAGATGCAGCCCTCTAACAAATCAGTACTTTGTGCATTCAAGAGGAAAGCACCATGCATGTACCATATAAAGGGACTTTATAACTTCAGTGCTTGTATTCTATGCTGGTGATAGAAAAATATCTCACTAACTTAGTTCCACAGAATATTTTACAAATGCAATTGGAAATGTCAAGCATAAAACTAGGTAAAACTTTATGATATAAGTGTGGGAAAGCACCAAAATTCATGCAACAAATAAATATATAAATCCTGTGCAATAGGAAAGGTAATTAAACATTTAAATAAATGTAAAATTAAAAGAATATTTTCAGAATTCTTATTAACCTGAAGTTTTTCATAGAACATGATTGTATCTCTCAATTTATTATATATTGATAAAGACATGCACACACTTACACACACACACACACACACACACACACACACACACACTTCTCTTTACTCACCTGAGTTTTCTTTAGCCCAAGTTCTAATATGTTAATTTTTTATGTGCATTTTATAAAATGTAAATTTTATAGTTGTTATTAATTCATCTTCTTGGATTAGTTTGATCAGGTCTATTGGTGACACTCTACCCCAGTATCCAGCAAATTCCATTTTGGCATTATAAATGCTAGTCAGCACATTGGGAGTATCTATTTTATTCTCAGCCTTATGTATCCATATTCTGTTACAATCTCTTCAGCAGTAGGTATTTACTATTTTGCTTCTTTATGCACCTACATTATCTGCAAGTACTTATTGATATATTGTTAAATAAATGGGATATTTGATTTTGCAAAGATCACTCTTTTTTTTTTTTTTTTGGTTTGGTTTTTTGAGACAGGGTTTCCCTGTAGTTTCTAGAGCCTGTCCTGGATCTAGCTCTTGTAGACCAGGCTGGTCTCGAACTCAGAGATCCGCCTGCCTCTGCCTCCCGAGTGCTGGGATTAAAGGCGTGCGCCACCACCGCCCGGCGCAAAGATCACTCTTATGATGTATCTAGACTATCTTTCTCTCATATGAAGTAGTCTAGCTGTTCAGTCTTGATTTATACAATTCCTGGTGAACTTTTACAGTTGAGTTATTTCTGCTCTTAGGACCAATTTTTAAGAAGGCCCATTGGAAATGCCTGTCAGTTTGAAGGTTTGTTTTAACAATTTGATGTATGCTTATTTGCTTATATGATGAGAAAATTCATATAACCATATAAATGTTTTGTAGCAGAGCACTCATTTTATTAGTTCTTCTATAATGTCCTGTTTTGAATTTGTGTTTCAGATTTTGGTTTAATCTTTATTTCCACATTTGTGGAAAGAAAACCCCGTGGACTCATCTTGCTTCACTTATCATTACAAAGCAATATGAAATAAATAATCTCCACTGTTGGAAGCTTGGATAGTAGCTTGGATAGAGGGGTAATGACCATATTGCACTGTGGATTAGGAATTCACAGAACTGGGATTCTTGTATGCTTAGGAAATTTATCTGCTTTCATGTGTTTGAACAGGCTTTTGAAGATCATTAGTGTAATTTTTATAAATATGGGCAATAGTAAATCTATGTTCTGTTGAGAGATCCTAGACAGAATTGTTATATCATTTGTTTTACACTTCTATTTATTTTACTCAGTGCATGCCCATGTGCACATGTGCATACATGTGTGTACATGCATTAACTACAGAGTACATATGAGGTCAAAAAAACAATTTTGGGGAGTCAATTCTCTCATTTCACTAAGTGGAACCCAGGGAGTTGATTCAGGTCATTAGGCCTCATAGCTTTCTAAGTCATCTCTGTAGCTTACATGACTACTCTTGATATCCTAACAGTAGTCCGAAGGGGAATCTCCATAATCTTACATTTAAATCTGGTTTTCATGTATGGGAGGAGATGTGATCTCTGTCTTCTGATTGCCTTCTTCTTCCTCCCATAGTTCCCTTTTTAGACTTATTTCCCTAAGTTGCAATTCTGCTTTTATATCATATATATTGATTTTTAAAATGTATGTTTACTAGTCTAGATTTTGCACACAACAGATATTTGGCTTGATGAATCTGGCCTATTTACTTAACCTAATGATCTCCAGTTCTATCCATTTTCTTAGAAAGGGCATTATTCCATTAACTTCACAGCTGAAGGAAGCTCCATGGTGTATGCATATACACATGTGCACACACCCATCGCATTTCCTTTCTTTATTGGTGGAAATCTAGACTCGTGCTTATCTTGGCTGTTAAGAACAGTGTGGTAGGAAGCATCAGTACACATTGTGTCTTCACTGTGCTAACTCTTCCTCCTTCTCTAGTTACCGAGGAACAGCACAGTTGGATCTTATGAGAGTTTAAAGTGGTTTGAGAAGTTTGTTTGCACTCTGGTTTCCATAATGGCTGTACCAGTTCACATCTACCCCCAGTGTATGAAGGTGGCTGTTTCTTTATATTCATGCCAATATTCAATTTCTCTTCAGAAAGCGCTCATCTGTGTCTTGAAGAGTTCTCCTTTTGTTAACCTCTGGCAGTTTCAACTTTCCAGGTCCACATTAACTTTTAACATTGTAACCTATTTTGGGTTTATTTTCGTGCCTGGTTATGAATGGCTGTATTTTTTGTCTTCTAATCTGAATGTCCAGACTTCTGAGTACTGTTTACTAATGATCTCCTTTCCATCAAAGGATGCTTTTGGAACCTTTGTCAAAATCAGGGGACTGAAGCTAGACGGAGTTACTTCTGGACTTTAGCTCTATTTCATTGGTTTATGTGTCTATTTGTATGTCAGTAACATGATGCTTTTGTTATTCATGCTTTGTAAGTTCAATAGAAATCAGATATTATATTACGTCTTGGGCTGTTCATAATCTTTAGAATTACTCTTGGTATTTGGAATCCTTGTTTTCTCATATTAATTTCAGATTTTTTGTTGCTGAAGAATGTGATTGGAATTTTGATGAGGATTGCACTAAATCTGTAAATACTTAATGATAATTTAGTCATTTTCACCATATGAATTGTGCCAATCAGTGGAAATGGGAATTCTTTTCACCTTCCATAATTTTTCCTTTAGTGTTTTAAAATTATTCTTGTTGATGTCTTGCACCTACTTGATTAGATGGTTCCCTTAAGAGCTATTTTTCTTCTTTATTTTTTCTCAGGAAGTTTATTACTGGTATATACAATAGATGTTGCTTTTTGTATATTGATTTTTGTATCTTGAAATATTGCAGAGAGTGTTTATTTGGGGGAGTACTAAGAGTCTTTTAAATATAGAATCATATTATAGAAATATAGATAATTTGATTTCTTTGTTTTCTGTTTATAAATATTGTATTTTGATCTCTTGCTTTATGCCCTATCCAAGACTTTAAGTATCATACAGATAAAGTGACATCTTTTTTTTTCTCATAAATTTAGGGGAAGGGTTTTCTGTGACTTTGTCATTTTTGTATAATGCTGGTTGCAGGTTTCTCACGTGTTACCTTACCTTTCTTATGTTGAAATATGATACTTATATTTCTAGTTTCTTCAGGATTTTTATCATGAAAACAGGTTCTACCTTCTGCTGTGGCTTTTCTACACCTATTGAAATGATCATCCGATTTTGGTTTCTGGATCTGTTTATGTGGTGTATGGCTTCAATTGATTAGCACATGTTGAACCATCTTTATCTTCCCAGAATGAGACTAACATGAACATGACCAATGACCATTTTTAAAATGTGTTGGTGCATTTGGGTAGCACTAGCAGTACTATACAGAAAACTTGCATATATGCTCATCAGAGAAATAATGTATAAGTTGCTCTTCTTGTTGAACACCTGTTTTTGTTGGCCTCATAGAATGAGTTTGTTGGGATTTCTTCCTTTTCTGTTTCATGGACTACTTTGTTTCCATGCTTCCTTACATGCCTCCTAGAATACAGCAGTGAATCTGTGTTTTCTTCTAAATAAACCCTTTCTTACTGCTTCTTTGAATGATTCTTAAGCATAGGTGTACTGGCTGCGCATGCCACTCAGTGGTAGAGTGCTGTGGTGACTTGTTCTCTAAATGTCTTTTAGCCTTTTGTTCTCCCTGGTGTGTCTGCTGTTGAAGGAGCCTATGATTGTTGTGGGAGTTTTCACGCAGAGAGGCATATTGGCTGCCTTCTGAGCATTTTGGAAAGCTGCTGGAGAAACTTATTTTTCTACCAAGGTTTCATTATCAGGAAATGCAAAAGATTCAGGCACCATTCAATTGCAATTCTACTTTAGCAATAATTTTTCATTTTAACTATATTATAGTATTTCATATCTTTTATTACTCTCCCCCTCTGTCCCACCCCAATCCACTTCCTGAGCCCAGCACACCCAACCCACTCCCTCACATCCCCATTGCCCCCTTACCCCTACTCAATTTCTAGTTTATCTAGGATATCTCTTCTATTTCCTCTTACCAGGTAAATTTATGAATCCTTCCTTGGGCCCTCTTTGTCATCTAGCCTCTCTGGGACTGTGGAGGATTATAGGTTGGTTATCTATACTTTTTACCTAATATCCACTATGAGTGAATACATGTCATGTTTGTCTTTCTGGGTTTGTGCTACATCACTCAGAAGGCTATTTTTTCTAGTTTCATCCATTTACCTACAAATTTCATAAAGTCATTGTTTTTTTTTTTTTTTTTTACATTTTCCTTATCCATTATCTAGTTGAGGAGTATCTAGTTTGTTTCCAGTTCTGGCTATTATGAATACTGCTGCTATGAACATATTTAAGCAAGTATCCTTGTGGTATGATTGAGCATTCATTGGGTATATGCCCAAGGTTGTTATAGCTGGGTCTTTAGGTAGATTGATTCCCAATTTTCTGAGAAACTTCCAAATTGATTTCCAAAGTGACTGTACAAGTTTGTACTCCCACCAGCAGTGGAGAAGTGTTCCCTTTATTCCACATCTTAGCCAACATAAGCTGTCATTAGTGTTTTTGGTCTTAGTCCTTCTGACACGAGTAAGATGGTACCTAGGAGTCATTTTGATTTGCATTTTCCTGATGATTAAGGATGTTGAGCAATTCTTTAAGTGTATTTTGCCATTCCAGATCCTTCTGTTGAGAATTTTTTGTTTATATCTGTACCCCATTTTTAAATTGGATTATTTTGTATTTTGATGCCTAGTTTATTGAGTTCTTTATACATTTTGGAGATCAGCCCTTTGTCAGATGTGGGGTTGGTGAAGAGGCCTGCTCATACCATGCTAGTTTTAAAAAGAGGTTGAAGGGAACAGGGAGAGTGGTGAGTAGATATGGGGTGGAGGAAAGGAGGGAGGGAGGAAAGAATGAAGGGAAAGAGAGAGAGAGAGAGGTAGAGAGAGGGAGGGAGAGACTCCTTAAGTATTATCCCAGTTCCCATTCAAAGTACATCCTCAGAAATGTAACATCCTCCTTCCTAGTTTCACCTTTTTAATTTTCAGCAACTTTAAGCAGCATCACCGGGTGGTGATTAAGACACTAAACATTAGGTTTTGGGCATATAATTCAGACTCACACTGAAACAAAGTCTTTGGAAAGTGGACTACAGTTACTGGAAAGCAGAGTCCACTGAGGGCTGCTTCTGTGGCTTTTATTTCATATTGTTTTACTCTTTTACTGTTGTTTACAATGTATTTTTATTCAGATGTTGAAAGGGACAAGTGGCAATCACAATACAGTCGAAAACTTTGATTCTGAAAGACTGCAGAGTTTGGTACTGCCACTTGACTCTTCTCACTTTTGTGATGGAGAAAGTGGTCACAAAAGTCAGTGCCATACTTGAAAACCAAGTTCATGTGCAATTGTTCATAAAATTAATTGGCTAATGAGCATTTCTTCTCTTGAATTTTCTTATTATTTATTCCTTTCTTCTAGTCTCATTTTCTGAGATATGCTTGACTATTCTATATAGCACAATGTCATAGAGACATGGAATGCTGATTTCTACATAAGTACTATATCTTTAAAATTTATTTGAGAATGCCAATGTGGTATACCAACTTGTCTCTGGATTCTTTCTTCCAGATTCATATCCCCATATCCATCAAAACCAGATTAGTATTTTCTGTCTAAAAGTGTAGCTATTTTGCTTCCTTACTCTAAAATATCTTGTTTTATTTCTGCATCACAGAAAGAGCACAGTCTCTAAAATCAAATGATTATTCATGCAGTTCAAAATGTTTTCTACCAGAGATTTCCAAACTATTATCTCATAGTAATATTTATAGCAAAATAGTGTGTGTGCTTAAAAACATGACTATTGATACCTGATAATTGCTTATCAAACTACTTGTATTAAAACCTCAGTCTTTTTGGCTGAAGTTGTGGGATTCACTGATATAAAATAATACTAGATGGATTAGTAGATCTGCTTCCTTCCTACACTCATCTATCAGGATTGTATCACACCTTTAAAAACCTCTCAATCATCCATGACCATGCACTGCTGGAAGAGCACTGGTCTCAGGTTCAGTAACCTCCCTGCTGTGCTTTGAGTCACTGTTCCTTCATTTAGCACCACCCAGCTTAACAATTTTAGAACCACTGAGTCACGGATCCTTTATTTAGCGCCACCTATTTTACCAATGTTAGAATTACCATGGGCATTTCTTGAAACCCTTTCTCAAAAGTTCAGCTGAGAGTCCTGGAGAACAGATTTTTAAAGCTCAGTCTTGGTCTTTAAGATGCCCACAAGGGAGGATTTGGTACTTTATGCAAATTATAAATTTCTACATTTGTTTTCATTCTGTCTTGTTTTGGTAGCACTGATGCTATTCTGGCTATGGAAGGATGTTTCATTGAAATTTTATCTTATATTGAAATCGAAAGAATAAGGAGGAGGAAGGAAAAAGAAGGAGACGGAAGGAGACTCTCTGTACGCGTAGGTCCTTGTTGTCATAGTCCTTTACTACTGCTCATTGACTCTACAAAACACTAATATCTGTACTAGACTCCCCTGAAACCTTGATTTCAGTGAAATGTCTCTGTTAACAGAAGCCTTTCCAACCTCACTTCCTCAGTGATTGACCCGGGTCTAGTATCCATGCTTGTTCAAAACACTCTTGAAATTGCATTTTATAAAATTGTATTGTCAAATTTCCCTGCTGATAAGTTACCATCCTCTGTTTGGGAAATATGTATAAGTTATTAGGAAATAAGTTAACTGGGAAATATATGCATTGTGCTTTGGAAAATAAGTAACTTTGATATAAAACATCCATGACTCCCACCAACTCTCCCAGCTTTGATGGTCACAGGCTGAATTATAGCAGAACGATGACATTTTACAGACACCGAAGAGGTCAGAGATTAGTTTATAGTATGGCACTGGACAGAAATATTTAAGTCATTTCAGTCAAAGGCAGGAACATGATTGAGAGCAAAAGCAACACTAGATCTGAGGGAAGAAGGTCTTCTTCCTGGACAATATTCCTGCAAGTCTGGCAATTTTGGAATACGGTAGATTTTTTTGAATATCTATATACATAATCATCTAGTGTTACTTGCCCTAGAACTATCGTACTTCAACAGATTGAGGGAAAGAATGTTTGAGTTTAATCAAAATTATCAGGAAAGCAAGGGAGAAGGGAAGTAAAGGAGAAGATGAGATGGTATCTGACATTAAGTTTAAAAATAGCAAAAGAAGCCAGGCGGTGGTGGTGCATGCCTTTAATCCCAGCACTCGGGAGGCAGAGGCAGGAGGATCTCTGTGAGTTCGAGACTAGCCTGGTCTACAAGAGCTAGTTCCAGGACAGGCTCCAAAGCCACAGAGAAACCCTGTCTCGAAAAACCAAAAATAAATAAATAAATAAATAAATAAATAAAAATAGCAAAAGATTTAGGTTTCCCTGAGTTTGGAAATCAAATGATGACTCCACATCCTGTCTTTCATACATTTTAGGTCTTGTCATCTTTTTTTTCCTTTCTTCTCTTTCCAGAAGTTCTTTGTTGTAGAAAGACAGCCCGACATTTCCACTTTCAAGGATGTCCGGCATTAAAATCAGCCTCTCCCTTGCTTTGACGGCAGTTAATGGGCTGCAAAATCCCCACCCATAATGCTTTTCCACACACAGGACATGGACTATGAGGGATGGTAGCAGAGAGTATGGGTGCTATAGTTTGTGACCTCGATGAGAAAATCTGTGTATACGGGCAGGCTGATTGCTAATAAAGAAAATTACATGGGACTAAAATCAAGGGAAGAATTGCACTTCACTCTTCGGGAAAATTAGCTATAATGAATTTGACTTTCTGATCTATGCTGTGTCCATCTGAACAAGAGAAAAAGAGAAAGTGTTAGAAACCTAATGGAGAGGTCAGCGGCATGCAGATTTGTGGCTGTGAAGTGAGTGCTTATGATTTATGAGATTCCTCTGAATCAGTTGGCAGATAAACTTTGAGCCACTTTGGTTTTTATAGCAATGGGATAGCAAGCAGAGCCTATAGGAGGTTGCAAACAGCAGCGGTGAGGAGTGGGGGATGCCAATTTGTAATAATCTTATTTACTCACTAATAAGTTCTATGAGCGAGGTACCTGCCACTAATAGGGAATTCAGTTGAGAGCTTTTAATGCTCTCACACCATAAGACTATGCTGTAAGAATTGCCCATTTCTTCTAATCTTCCATCCAGTTGTGATAGTGTCTCATAAGAAATACTCTGTCAAGGGCAGTAGCGTGAGCAGTTCCGGATTTCCACTGGTATAACAATGTCAGAATTGGAAGCAACTAGAAGCATCAGAGCATGAGGGGAAAGTACTAAACAGTGTCCAGAGGAAGTGAAAATTAGGCTGGAGAAGCCTTGCTAGACCCCAGGGAAAGATAACTTGTGGCTTTATTGAAGATGATACTGAGCAGATGAGAATTCAGAGGAGTATGCCTGAAGACAGTCCTTGCAGATACTTAGAGCTATTATTTCTTTGGCTCCAAGAACTTTCTAGATTGACAATATTTTTATTTTTATTTGGAAACAAGGGATATTGAAGTGCATTATGATTGTAGTTTTTTTCTCAGTACAGTGTAAAAATTGGCTCGTGTTAGTGGGTGCTGGTTGTCATAAAGTATCCCAGGGGTTCCATGTTATTGCTAGAAAAATACGTCCCTCTTCAATTCTATTCACTTGACTTGCATTAACTTACAGTGATTCTAGATCTGTTTGGATTGTATCTTGTTTTCCAGAAAACATTACTAACAGCAAATTTTGATAGGAATATCTCAATGCTTTTGATATGTTTGCTAGTAAATAGACAAAAGGAACATTTACAAATTAATGTTTTCAGATGTGATATTTTTTAAAGCATTAGTTTTTAATAGCCCCAAAATTCATCAGTACACATTGAAAAGGCATAAATTGAACAAAAATGTTTGGAGGGATGAGTCACTATAGCATTGCTCTGTTTCTGAGCATTTCAAAGTAGATAGAATGCAGACTTAGCATTTTCTGGGGACCATTTGACATTTCAAGATATTGACATGAATGGCAATCCTTTCTGCATTGTAATTCAGGCAGCCAAGGAGGACATGGTAGAAAAATAGATGAGAAGGATTGTCTAACAGATGCAAGGATGGCAGTCCATCCGTGGCAAGGTTGTCTTCATCTTCCTCAAATTCAAGACGAATCTAGTCATGAAATGATAAGCACTTATCAATTGTAATGTTAACAATTATCATTCTGTTGTGCTTTTAGGTGTTGAATAAAGATTTGGGAAAAAATTAGGAAAGAAAATCTTTAGCCCAAAATATGGATTTTCATGAGTCTAGAAGAGGCCGCCGTAGATCTGTTAGTTATCTGGAAACTAGACGCAAGATCTCCCACATATATTTTGGACATGCAGCCGGTCCTAGATGGAATATGTCCCTACAAACATAGATAGAAGTTGCTACTTGACTGTAGATGTGGGTCTGAGTGAAGGACAATAAAGGAATTAGTGTTAGCTTTCCCAAGAATGACCTTTCCTGTATCTTTGGTGTTGTCTCTGCGGTACCATTTGTGCATATTGATTTTATTAGTTCACTATTTCTTCTTCCTGCTTTCAATCAAATCTACCCAGCAGCTAATATCTGGAAACCAAGCCACAGAAATGACGTGGACTGTTCTTGGTGGTTAACATGCAGACAGACCAGTGATGGTGTGAGATCTCCTGAAATCTCAAGAGACGTTCACTCTGTCCAGGAAGGGCACTGTCCAAATTACTGTGAGGAGAAATCCCTATCTCCTGAAAGCCCTGGCTGTGAGGTGTTGAGTGAAACACCTTTGAGAAAGTTGGAGTTGCCAGCAACCCCTCAGGCAGGAGGCTGTCTAGGTCACTCTCCCAGGAGACATACTTCAACCGTGTTTGTCTCTACCAGGGTGGCAGCTTTCACGAATGAGAAAAGCAAAGTAGTAAAAGGCGGGATCTTACCAGGTTGAGTAATGACTTGACTTCCTTTAGTAGTCCTGCGAGTCTTGTTAATTTTGAAACTGCCTCTCTGATTTTAGAAATGAAAGCACCAACACCGGCGATTGACTCCAGATCAGCAAAATCTGTTACTACATGCCTCAGGGTGTTGTTCCAGACAGTCAACACACCTATGGTCTCTTTCAGGAGGACCTCAGACTAGGCAAAAACAGTTGCACATCACATTAAAGTGTATGAAAAACTGCAGGTTGAATTGCATGTGATACAATGTCGCTTGTGTTATGCAATGCTTTGAGGATCATTAGCACTAGTGTTAGTACAGTGGTCTGTGAGTGTCTAGACATGGACTAGATCTTAATCTATTTTCTCTTCCTTTACTTTTTAAAGATAATCTCTTCCTTCACTTTCCCGTATGTTTACAGTTACAGATATGTGAAGCAGATGTGCAGAATGTGCATAGCCAATCTATAAAATCATCAAAGAGCACAAAATATATGTGTGGTGCATTCAACTTGATAGATTAAGGTTGGTTATGTAAAGGAATAGGATGGGAGGGTGTCATAGTTACTATTAACAGGTTGCATAATGGGTCAGCCTTGCACCAGATGCCATATTTGCCTCCTGTGAAGCACTTACAGTATTTCCCAAGATGTAAAACCCAAAGAGAAGGCAGCAACATCCGAAGGGAATTGTAAGCTTTCCCCATGGATTGCTCTATTTCCTTCCTTTTTCCTGTAATGACCCGCAACTTGACAGAGCTGGGGCCCCTGCTTCAATTGATTCGATGAGAAACTGACACCAAGGCCTCACCTGAATCTCTTGGTCTTCTGTTGTCTTATCTGGAACAGGGAGGGAATAATTGTAGCATAGCAGGGGAATTTTGTCCTGGATCCCGGGACCTTTAGCATACTCTTTGTCCTGGAAATGATGAGAACATTAGTGATTTGGAGAAGTGAGCCAATAAATCCATGAGTAGTACATTAATGCATTTGGTCTATGTTCACTTTTAAAGGATGAGCACTATATAAAAATATTTAAATTTAGGAATGAGGAAAATGATGCGTTGGTATAGTTAGTGAATCAGATCAGTAATATCACTCTTCCAACTACCCTGGAAGCCTATTGACTTCTCTGATTTACCATTCTTTTGCTTTCACATGCTTTCTAAAAAGTTGTTATTTGAAAGAAAGAAAAAAAACATAACTACAAAACACTTGGTGTTTTAACGATGCTCTTTCCTGGAATATCATTGGCACAGTGAGTGTGGATCTGTGCTTGTGACCCTCAGCTTCCTGTTACTTGTTATCACTGAGTCTGTACACCTTGACGATAGAATTTACTTAAAAATTCAAACTGTAATTTGATGATTATAATATAATCAGTCATTGGAAAACTCATGCATAAAATTCAGAAATACCATACAATGAAAAACTAAAATAAAAATAATATACTCAATGTTTCCTATTATCATAATTTATTGAAATTATATTTTGTTAAATATATTATTTAAAATACCTGTATTTGAATTTTATAGTGAGCAAAATTGTAAAGATTAATGACCCACTAGGGTTCCTAACAAGTTGGAAGGTTGTCAGTCAAGATTGCAGAATGAAAAAATTTCTAGTGATTAAGTAGAACTATATGAATGTGTTTATTACACATGCGAGAGGCCTATGCTGTACGTTCCATATTGTTTGATGTTCTTGTCTATTGTTACCACCTTAACTGACTTAGCGGGAGCAAAGCCTTTTCATCCAGAAGGCGGAGCCTATTTACAGCTGTTAAAATGTTTCCTTCAAAATGGTAAACTCATGCTTTACAATGTCTCCCAAGTTTGGGGATTGCTGAGAAGCTATAATTATTGCTATCATCATTATTGATTTTCTCCTTCCAGTGTTATTTCTCTAATTGTAACTGTTCTTAATTTTAGCCTTCCCCTACAAGCCATTGTGCCTTATTGGGTATCTGCTGTGCACTAAGTGAAAAATGCTGATGGGGACTGGCACCCAGCACCCTCAAAAATAAGGTAGAAATTCTTTTCAGTCAAACATTATAGGGTTTTCTGTCCCACGTAGAAAACTTTTAATTAAAAATAATTTAAAATATAGAAATTTCTTATAGAGAAAAAAACCCACTTAGACTTCCCCCCTTAAACTTAAAGATTTCACTGAACTGTTCCATTCTTCTGGTTCTGTCTCAGTGTCAGAGGGTTTCTTGTGCCTATGGAGATGGTGTTATATAATGTTTGGACCACGGTGCTTCTCTGCTGAGCTGCAGTACCACACAGATACTGTTGGGAAAGCTCCTCTTGGGAGAAGCCGACCGTAGGTGAGGTACTTACGAACTCATTGAGCATTTCCGAAGTGAGGAGCTTTGTGTTCTTAGACAAGCCACGAGCTTGATTAAACAAGTACTCGAGCGTCAACTGGCATTGCCCGTTTACTGCTTCACACATGGGCACACAAGCTGCATTCTCCCACAGAAGCATGCTTGACAAGAGCGGCAGCAGGAGATCCCCTGGCACGAAGAAAGAAATCACTTATGTGGTTTTTCCAAGGGAAGTTACACGTTATGCTGTCTGGGGAAGCCTTGTCTAGCCCCTCTTTTGTATGGATTAGTACATTTGAGCCAAATTGGGAGAACAAACATCATCCACTATGAAAATCATCTCAATACATACCCTTCATGACAAGATCAGACAGGTGCTAAGACCTCTACTCTGATCAAGTCAACTTTCAGACTTGTGACAATGACCTGTGCTGATCCCATCAGGTGATAGACCTCTAAAACATTAGCTATTTGTTCTTTCATGAGGAAAGATCAAGTATGTACTATATTCTTCCTCCCTCCCTTCCTCCCTCCCTCCCTCCCTCCCTCCCTTTCTTTCTTCCTTCCTTTCTTCTTTAAAATTTTAATTATTTTATTTTATTTTTTTGAGACATGGTCCCTCTGTGTAGCCCTGGCTGTCCTGGAACTCACTTTGTAGACCAGGCTGACCTCAAAGTCAGAAAGATCCTCTTGTCTCTGCCTCCCAAGTGCTGGGATTAAAGGTGTGTACTTCACTGCCTGGCCAAAAAGACCTTATAAACCTTAGTGATATAATCAAAGAGAATTTTCAGAAATAAAAAATATGAGGACCAGTTGGAGCATAGTATTTAAAATTCTTCCATAAGGTATGAAGATTGAAATTACAATTCTCAGAATCTAATTAAATGCCTGGTGGATCGAGGCCCTTGGTAAATCCAATTTCTTAAAGGGCAGAAATAGAGGATACCATAGAAAACTAACCTTATGGGTAAGTTGTGATTACACCCGAGATGCCTCAATGAATAAGGTAGATCAATTGAAGCTGATTTCTGACATAAACCTCTAGCCCCAAGGATCACACCCATGCCTGAGAATATGAATACAAACACACATAACACAAATGCTACCCATGAAAATGAAAATGTGCAAAAAACCTCAACAAATGAGAAAAGCCTCTCCCAAAACAAAAACCCAAAATGATGCAAAAACCTGTGAATCTTAGAATCCAAGTTTAACAGAACCTTTGATGGAAGCAATTTGAAATGTCCAAAGTAAAAGGAGGGAATCATTAAGATTATGGTGTGGGAAACATCTAATCTTAAATACTCCAAAGAATTAAAAAAATTAGAAAGGTTATTCAGTGTGAATGTTAGTTAACCAACCCTTTTAAGTATAAAATTAAACTCTTGTCAAAATTAACATCTCAATTTTCAAAAAACATATGTTTTCATAAGTTAATTTATACTTGGTAAATACACACAGACAGATATACACGTGCACATGTACACACACACACAATCTTCTATTTCTCATTGAAGAGATATTATCAGTCTAGATATGTTACTCTTTTGTTTCAAATTTCATAAATTTCTTAGTTGTTACAAATTCAGTTATTTCTATTCCTATTACTTTTCGAAGTTATAATGTGTGTATATCAATTCCCTTTCATATTCCTTCCCTCAAACTTTCCCATTTACCCTTTCTTGCTCTCTTTCAAGGTCATGGTCTATTTTCTCATTTATTGTTATTACATACATACATGTACTCGTTCAGCTTTCTTAATATATGATAAAAAATATAAAGGCCAATACATGGCACTTTATATTTTACAAAATCATTTGGTTTGAGCCAATTTCTCAGGAGAGTATAAGACACACATCTGCTACTGTTGTCTATATTAGGCTGAGAACTGAAAGTTTCAATAGGTTGAAGTCAGTCGGTCCAGAGCAGTGACCTGGAACCAGAAAAGGATACCTGTTTCATCCTGGAATTGTAACAAATTGTACCTATTCATTCATGTGTTCTCATTCCAGATAATTTCCCATATTAAGATGGACCATTTCTTGTCCAGAGGCTGTCCTGAGCATTGGAGATTGTGTTTCTACTCAAGAGATACTGGTAATACAAATACCTTGTTCTGTTCACTCCAATCGAGACAACACAAACCATAGAAACTGCTACATTCTCTGGAGCACAGAAGGTTCTTTACTGAACTGTTGATGGAAGAGTGTACTGTGTCTTGTGCTTTTTATAATGAAGATTATAAATTTTTCCTAAAATACTACAGGAAACCAAGAAAGCATTTCATTCATGCGTAGTTTAGTGTAAAGTTATGAATTCATTCAGCTTGGAGGAGCATAAGTGGAGAAATACTCACAGAAGCGGCGATGTGACAAACACAGCCACATCTCTGAGAAACCACTGCAGTGTGGATACCAACTGAAGAAGGCCACGTCACCCGAATCCTGCCTTCAATGAACTTTCCACCACCTATATAGTCCATCAGACCACTCCCAAAGGTCTGCAGAGATGGACTGTGGAAAGAAATGATATGTGGAATCCCAGGTGAGGGTCCCATGATGCTGACTCCTCAGGGAGTGTTGACAGTCTCATCGCCATAACGAAAGCCCTAGCTTCATCTGTATTGTTTGCCTTATTTCTACACTCAGTTAGCCTTCAGTTTTATCACAGTGGGATCATCACTCCCAGATGTCACTCCAGAGGAATGTAGCAATTTCCTAACACTTCGTCTTTTCCCTCAGGCTCTTACAGTCTTCTGTCAACTCTTCAGCAATATTTCCCTATAAATAAGATGGGTGACAAACTTTATTTTATTTCCTTTATGAGCATTGGGCCACCATGCCACAGTAATGATAATATAATATCACTATTTTAATTGATATAATTTTCTCTCAGTAACAACCAACCACTATAGAATTGGTCTTTGCTACAAGGTTAACAGCAACAGTCACATGTGGTATAAATGTATTTTTGAAAAGTTCATAGGCATACCACATCTATTTATCAAAATAGCAATGAAAGTCTTCCAATCCGTCAAGGCTAGAACATTCTCAGCCATAGATTTTTGGCATGGCTTAGAATACAAAACATGGGTTCCCATTTTGAACAAGTCTTAACCCAAGTCAGAATGTGGTTAGTTGGTTGCACCGTGAATGTGGGGCCACTATTGAAATAGCCATTATAAGTTTTGCTTAGATTGATTATTGTGTTAATATACAGCCTATCAAGTCATTTATTAATACTTCACTCCAGTATTCTACATATATTTGGAATTATCAAGTCAGCAGGCACATTGGGAGTTTCTAGCTCAGGCCCAGCCTTATTTATCCATACCCTGAAACAAGAGCCTATTATATCTTCATCAGCAGGTTTATCTCATTTGGTTTTGATGTATGTAACATCAGAGAACATGCCTTATGGAGAGCCTTTGAGGCCTCACTGGCTAAACAATCAGGACAAAAAGCATCTCATCATATAATGCTAATTTTCAGATGGGATAGGCATGGTCTATGAAGATTTACTGCTACCTTCTTAACACAAGGGAAATTAATTTTGTAATTCAGCTTCAGGGCTATCCTAGAAACAACAATAAGGTTTATAAATGTGTGAAAATATTCCATTGAGTTTACAACAATTTCCTCTAAGTATCATCAACAGGTTGTGTGTGAGTCGCTACTTAATTAGCTCTTGAGAATACAGTATTATTCTCAAGTCATTTGGCTTCCTCATCCTTTGGCATCTCAAAGGGGCCAAGCAGCTGGTGAGACTCAGACATCCTGCTTTAGGCAGGATTAAATTAAGTAGGTGATGGTGCTCATAGCACTTGCTACATTCCCTCATTTGACTGGCTCTGGGTACCTGATCTGCTCCAGGCTGGCTCTGTAACGGCTTCATTTTGGTCATGTGCTAAGTTCAACTTACAGTTGACCCTCTCAAAGAAATTCTCCAACTTTGGTACACATCATGTGTACCAACACCTCATTCACCCAGTGAAGGTGTTTGCAGTGGAGATGTGACCACTGTATCATATAAATCATCTTATGGTCACATGACAACCTAAATACTTTAATTGTTCTCACTCATGCTTATCTCTTACTGTCTGATTCTTTCAGTTAATTTTGATATTGCTGTGAATTAATTTTAAATTAAGTATTCATTCAGCAGTTGCACTTTTTCACAATAGGGCACTAAGAAATCTGTAATTTTATATTGTCTTTATAGCATCTTAAACAGATGAGAAACATACTGGCAATTCTGTTAGTCAACACAAGGAGGTGATTCCAAACCCAGGAGAACCCTTCACAACTGCAGGTCCAGTGCCAATCAGTAGCACCTCTTCTTCCCTTCAGTAAACTGTGCCTCACAAAACTCACAACACATCTGAAACCCATAAGCATTTCATCTGCTCCTCTGTCAGTATTTTCAGATAAACTCTCATTTGATGACATCAAAATTCTTGCAATTTTTTTCCTATAATGATTTCTATAGTATTTTACAAACCTATTTTTTTCCTGTCCTTTCCAGATGGGCCATTGATGTCGGAACTTAGGTACACAAGTGGTTTTAGTAGGGTTGTGTTATTGAGACCTGCAAGTAACTTGGGTTTGTAAAGTTCTAAGGCAGTCATGGTGGAATGAGAGAAGCAAAATCATGACAAAGAGGGTCACTCACTGACAATGAGACAAGTTATGCATTGAGATCAGGCCAGAGTTTCTACATAACAGCAAGGCAGAGAACCAGATCCTATGGCACTGAGTTTCCAGAGCAGTGATTCTGGACGTCACCAATACTGTGACCCTTTAATACATTTCTCTTGTTGTGGTAACCCCCAATCATAAAATTATTTTCAATGCTACTTCGTAACTAATTTTACTACTGTTATGAATCATAAATAATTTTGGAGGTATGGAGCTTACAAAGGGGTTATGACCCAAGGGTTGAAAACAATTGTTTTAGAAGATCTTCCACTCAGAAAAACAGTTTATTAGAGGGATCAAAAAGGAAGTAGTATTTATCACTACCCTAGTTACTGTAGATGAAAAACTTGTTGAGTGGGAACCATCTCAGTAAGTTCCATATCAAGTTGACCTCCGTAGAAGAAGGTCCTTATAGGGTACCCAGGTACCCAATTTTCAAGTACAGATTTGGTTGGTCCCTATAGATGTGTGAGATACTTGAGTCTTGTTGAATGATGACACCTGATATACTCTATTTTATGGTTACTCGAAAAATCACTGGAAGCAATGAGCATCAATGACTAGAAATGGGGAAAAAGTTTGATCTTGTCCTGGATGTTGTCAGTTACCAACCAACGTCACAGAAAGGAGATTGGCATTGGTTAAGAGATGTGGGAAAGGAGCAGAGGAGCTGAAAGGATTTACTTTGTCATAGGGTTAAGGAGTTCATCACAGCTCTTCAGAGAGTACACTGTAAGCAGTTCTCCCCTTAAGTAAGACTATTCAAGGGGAACACTGCATGGGAATACACAAGTTTTGCTTTAGTATTTGAGCAGCAAAGGAATCTTGTGCTGTGGGTGGAAATGGGAACCGGAAGGGTCAATATTGCTCACACAGCCCTAGGCACTTCTAGCAGATGGTGGCTACTGATGAATACCTTTGGGCCACAGGACTGGATAACAGGCTGTCAGAGAGGAAAGACCCTTGAATGTCAACGGGGACTGCAGTTTTAAATGTGGATCTGATCAAATGTCATTGGGGCTGCAACAAATTAAACAGATTAAAGTCATACACAATCTGTGTTATGGTACAAGAAAAGCAGAAATCAATAGCCTCAGATCAACAAGGAAATCTCCAAGACTGAGTAAATCAAACACATAAGACATAGGTAACAACATAATCTGAAAGGAAATAAGAAATACAAAAGTGAATAAAATTTCAAAGTATTCAGTGAAAAGCTAATGCTGTCCTGAGAGGGAAATTTGTAGCACTTAATGGCACTGGGTGAATGTCAACATTCCATACTGTAATCTAATAAAATGAGAGTAAATTAGAAACCAGAGAGAAAATAGAAGGAAATCGAAACATTACTAAAAATCAGTAAAACTGAATATAGGAATCTGAAAATAGCGAAACCACAGGTTGGGTCTCAGAAGAGAAAAGTCAGTAGAGCTTATAATCCTCTAGGAAGACTGACAAAATAAAGAAAATGAAGCAAATCATTAAAAATAACTTCATGGCTTGAATTTAAATATTTCTCTTAGGCTTATTTCTGAACAATTGATTTTTAGGCATGAAAATAATAAATTTATCTTACAATAAGTTAATAAAAATAATAACAAAAAGAAATAGCTACTAGGATATTAGTCAGCTAAATTTTTGAATTCTAGGGATGGATTGAAATGGACTTATTCATGAAAGTTCTTAAAGGCAAAGTCAAGGGTCCTTGCTATAAGTGCTTAGTCAGTTGTGTGAACTACATCTTGAAGATATCTAGCAAAAGTGTCACTAATTGAACAGCTATCTCTTCTACAATTCTAGAGAAGTCCCAGCACCTAGGGATGGGGAGTTCAAGATATAGAGTTGTGCTGGCTAGCTTTATATCAAACAAGTCATCTGAGAGGATAAAACCTCAATAGAAAAAATGCTTCCATAAGTTCAGGCTCCACATGTTCAAGCCTTTAGGACATTTTCTTAATGATTGATGAGGAAGGACCCAACTCATTTTGGGTGGTGTCATCCTTGGGATGTTTGGTCCTGGGTTCTAGAAGAAAATAGGCCAGTGGTTCTCAACCTGTGGGCCATGACCCCTTTGGGAGTTGAATGACCCTTTCACAGGAGTTGTCAAAGACCATTGGAAAACAAAGATATTTATATTATGATTCATAACAGCAACATTAGAGTTATGAAGTAAGGCAAAAACAATTTCATAGCTGAAGTCACCACAACATAAGGATTTATATTAAAGGAAAGCAAAGTTAGGAAGGTTGAGAATCACTGATGTAGGCTGAATAAACTAGTAAGCAACAATCCTCCATGGCTTTTGCATCACTTCCTGCCTCCAGGTTCCTGCCCTGCTTGAGTTCCTCCACTGACTTCCTTTATCGATGGACTATGATAATTCAAATAAACTTTTCTCTCCAACTTGCTTTATTCGTCATGGCATTTCTTCGTATCCATAGTAACTCTAGTGAGTACAAGTACAAATAGTTCCCATAAACACCCCCAAGAGGAGATGCTCTCATTACTTTTAACGTTAGTTGGGTTGTTTCTCCACTGTGTTTTCCTATGAAATAGCTTTATGTTATAAAACCAGACTCCTGGAGTCCTCCTCGAGGCCCTCAGCAGCTAGATCAAATAGACTGGGCGATAACAACCATACATCTCTTATGTTCAAATGCCAAAAACTTCCACCTAGATAAATTTCGGTTGTGAATTAATTCAGCAAATACCAAGATTTGTAGTGTACTCTCCATACAAGGAGTTGAACCCACAATTGCAGTAGAAACTTAGACTGTTTATTTGAAATTATGCCATGTGGACACAGTGGAACTTTATTCAGTGATAAAGAAAAGAGAAATCATAAAATTTGCAGGAGCAGCAAGTTAAATAAGGTGACCTTAACCCAAAAAGACAAATATTTCACATTTTTCTTCTATGTAAATATCGTACTTACAATGCACATGAATAAGTGGAAAGGTGAATGTGGTTGTAGAGTGTGAAGTTATAAAGGAGACTTTGAGACTGGACAAAGAGAAGTTGAGGAAGGGAAGCAGTTTAAAGGGCACATGTGATACAAAATTGGAGAGGAGACTATGGAGGTAGTGGGAGATGTAGGTCAAGGTTATTTCCTAGCAAAAAGGGTGGTATGGGAAGTCCTTCTCTATATGTGCTGCTTTTATTGGTTTTAATAAAGCAGCTGCTCTTGGGCAATGACTTAATAGGATATAGCCAGGCTGGAAGAGATCTTTATAGAGTGAGTAGGCAGAATCAGGGAGAAGCCACATAGCTGCTGCCAGAGACAGAGCCCCGCTGGAGCCTGCTGAAACTGCCGGTAGACCGCGACCTCATGGTGATGCACATATTAATGGAGACGGGTTAGTTTAGGATGTAAGAGCTAGCGAATAAGAAGCGAGAGCTAATAGGCCAAGCAGTGATTTAATTAATATAGTTTTTTTGTGTGTGTGTGATTATTTCAGTTCTGGGCAGCTGGGAATGAACAAGCAGCCTCTGCCTATAAAGGGGTGGGAATTAACATTAACAAAAGCAAATCTTCTTTGAAGATGCATGCCTTATGAAAACCTAATATGTCTATGATTTAAATTTTTACAAACATAATAAGTAATGAAAAGGAAAGTGGTAGTGTATTTCCAAGTGAGAGGACATGGACCTGAATGGAGGAAATCATCAGGAACTCAAGGGCAGCTAAAGCACTAAAAGCTGTGGCTTTCACACACCGTAGTATTGGGACAATCCTTTTGTATATTGTGTGAAGATGTGTCTCTGTTTAGCCATGCCTGCCTATGGAAACTTCTCATTGGTTTAATAAAGAGCTGAATAGCCAATAGGTAAGTAGAAGAGGATAGGTGGAACTTCCAGCAGAGATAGGAACTCTGTGAAGGAAACTGAAGTGCGAGACATTTGCCAGGCAGACATGGAGGAAGTTGGGCATACAGTAGAGAGGAGAAGTAATGAACCACTCGGCAAGAGGTAAGCTAATATAAATAGATTAATTTACGTTTTAAGAACTAGTTTGGTGAAAGCCTCAGCTAAGGCAAGCTTTCATAATAAGAAGTCTCTTTGCCATTATTTGGGGGTTGGTGGTCCAAAGAAAGACCTACTCTATTTAGCATCCAATATGGGACATGTATATCTAAGCACAGGGCCTGAGAAATCTGAGAAAAGTTCCAGACAAAGAGTTGGACACAGCTTCCTAGCAGGCAAGCTTGGAAGTGCTTGCTGTGTTTGACCTCCCCTTCTTGTCAGGCCAATTGCAGCAGGTAGCCTGGACATTTACAGACTGGTTTACATGAACATAGAAAGACTGCAGGCACACAGAAAGCCAGGTATAGACCAAGAAAACCTCTAAACATGTACAATATGCCTGAAAATGTGCTTAGGTGCTGAAGAAAGGAAAAAATGAGTATAAACAGTCATTAAAATAGCTTAAAATAATGAAGTGAAATCTGTAAAGAGGGAGTAAAGTTATATAAACAGAATAAGTCATAAAAGGATTAGAAATATCATCATATATCACTTTTGGACCCTATATAGTGCTCTACCTAATTTAATTTTTAAAAATACTAATGAACAGAATACAACGGTTACTGAGAGACATTGGATAGTAGATAAAACTGCTGAATTAAACCAGTCTATGTTTTTGAAGGATGCCTTAACTTCAGAATGAAAGTCAGGAAATTTTGTTGCATTGCAGGGGTGTGGGTATTTTTGCCTTTGTTTCCACAGGAAACAAAAAGCTATGGGTTATTTAAAAATTAATAAAGATCAGATTTTAGAGAGAGATATCCTGAAAAATTTTGGCTGTAGACATGAAGAAAGAAACCAAAAAAAGCTACCAGACATGTGTTGTATATGCTGATCCCTCACATGGGAACATCTCCAAGACTGGATGAGACATGATAAATCTTGACTGTGGAGTCCTCATGACATTTTGGTTATGCGGTCCAAATAGATTTATAAGATTGACAGATGCCTTTTACCTTCTCAAACATAGAGAAGACTATCATTTTTAGCTCACTTGTGCACACCACACATTCTATACCCGTGCTAATACAGATATGTATGTTACCTTTAAAATTTGTGTGCTTTCAGAACCAAAGGACCAGACATCAGAGAAGACAAAACAAATATCCCAGGTGATCCAGCTCCATAGAATGCCTCCATTGTTGCTTCCTTAAAAATTTGCTCAGGTAGCCAGGCAGTGGTGGCGCATGCCTTTAATTCCAGCACTCGGGAGGCAGAGGCAGGCGGATCTCTGTGAGTTCGAGACCAGCCTGGTCTACAAGAGCTAGTTCCAGGACAGGCTCTAAAAAGCTGCAGAGAAACCCTGTCTCGAAAAAACCAAAAAAAAAAAAAAAAAAAAAATTTGCTCAGGACAATTTCAAAGTGGTTGGCTAAGATGGTCCAGTCTCATAGACCTTTGCAGCCAGGACTTCAGCTAAGCTCTGTACTTTCTTACTACACAGAGAAAGGACATACAGCTGTCTCTCTCAGGACTTGGCAATTATCCCAATTTTCTCTGGGTTCCCTAAAGATGCCATTGCCACCAAACAACAGGAAGTAATTTTAAGAACATGACACTAACATTCCCGAGAGGTTGGGTGGGTTGTGTTTGGTCATTTGGTGAGTTATGGATGTACATCATCATTTAGGGGGTTGGTTATAACTTATTTTATTCATGGTCAGGGAAAAAAAAAGCTAAGAATAGGAAATGAGATTCAGAGATCGATCGCTTTCTTTTTCTTTCCTCTATATTTGTTTCTCTTCTGTTTAGTGTTTAAAAATGGAGGGTTGGGGATAAAAAGAAAGAAAAGGGATGCAAGGAATGATAGGATAAAAGGACATATCATTGAATCTACTTTTAAAATAAAAAGCAGCTACTAGTCAAATATTTGCATTGTTATGATTTTTTTATATTAATATAAATTTAAGATTTTTTGTTACAATGTACAGTTTCTACTCTTGTTCAAGGTACTGTACCTATGTAACTCATTTTAAAAGTATATAAAGTTCTAGTTCTTGAAAGCTACTATTACGAACTGTTTAGGATATTTAAGAAATGCAGGATAGGGGCTGGATGGTATATGCTGATTTTGTGAGACATTGCCAGCATCAGTCATCAGCTTTGTCTTCTGCATCATGATTGCTACTTCAGTGATCAGGACTATCAGTCTCCAGCTAGCCTGCTATTAATAATGTTGACTACTATACTAGATGATGCGACTCATAAAAACACTAATTTAGAGGGAATTCTCAGAGATAAAAGGACTAGGAAGGTAGGATTTTGTGAAGGGACCATCAAAAGACCATAGATTTAATATATATATATATTTTTGCAACAACAGTAAAATGCTTCAAAAAATGTTTTAATTCACATGGAAGTATTGTGGGATATTTTGATTCCACTCTGACACGCTCAAGACTGAGCATAAAGTTTATCTTGAATCAGAGGGCAGAGCTAGCTATTAGCTGACCAAAATTAACCATAGAGATTCTGGAGGACCCAGGCCATATAGAGAGACAAAGGAAGTAGTAGGGAGGGGCTTAAAAAGATGCTTGTCCCCTTTGGATCAAGGAATGAGAGAGGTCACTGCTTGTTTCTCTTCACTTATCTGACCAATCAGGTTTTACTCTGGTATCTGAATCCTGAACTTTCACTGATAAAATAATAATTAGATAATTGCTTCATTTCCAATGCAGGCATGAGAACATGAGGCAGCTGCTTGCCACTGGAGCCATTGGCATGGCTGACTTTTCCCTCCCTCCTCCCATCAAATAATTTTGTTAAAAGTAAAGCATGCTAGTGTCATGTATTTGCCTTTATATGGTTGATAATATATTGTGAAAACTGAATGGGTACATATATGTATGTAAAAATAAATTTAAAAAGAGGCCATGAATTTGACAGAGAGCTAGTAGAGATACATGGGAAGATTTGGTGCAAAGAATATGTAGATGACATGATTAGCAGGTCTCAAATAGTGCACATATTTTGTTCCAGAGGTGCATGACAGTCAGTAGAGATTGTGTTGTGACACGGAGGGGAAAGAGTGTTCTATTTCATGCACGTATACTAAGGTGATGTATACACAGTCTTCAATGCACAGCACAGCTACAGAACAATGACCCAATTGAAAATGGAAGCACAGCTGTAATTGAGAAATTACCTGGATCGAGACCACAGAAGTCTTGGGGTTCATAAGCAAACAAATGACATTTTCTGGCTCTATGTCTCTGCTAGTGAGTACGAGTCATAAATCAACCTAAGGAACATTTCTTGTGTCAGCTAAGGTATACAGTTTTATGAGATGTGTGTCTCATATGACCTTGACAATTTTTTTCAAGCAAAATGATTCTGTGAATGGTAAAACATGCCAGTGCCATTTGACTTTATAGTCTTAATAAGATTTTCAAGAGAAATAGATTAATAAAAGCTACAAAACTCATTGAATGTGAAACAAGAACAGTAGGCCAGTTAGGCTTATTTCGCTGAGCTGAGAAATAAGAAAATGTGTGTGAGAGCACGCATGTGTGCATGTACATGTATTTATCAATTGTAAAAATTAATTCTGAGGAGCATGTTTTTGAAAAATTAAAAATGATATGGATTCTGGATATGCTTTAATTTTATGCATTGGCACAGGAGAGAGCTTCCTTAATATGATACCCGTAGCATAGACACGAAGATCAATAATTAATAAATGTGATCTCATGGAACTGAAAAGCTTCTGTAAGGCAAAGGACACTGTCAAAGGACAAAATAGCAGCTTACAGAATTGGTAAAGATCTTCATCAACCCCATGCCTAGTGGAGGGATGCTTTCCAAAATATATGAAGAACTCAAGAAACTAGATATCAAGAAGTCGGGCGGTGGTGGCGCACGCCTTTAATCCCAGCACTCGGGAGGCAGAGGCAAGTGGATCTCTGAGTTCGAGGCCAGCCTGGTCTACAAGAGCTAGTTCCAGGACAGACTCTAGAAACTACAGGGAAACACGGCCTCGAAAAACCAAAAAAAAAAAAAAAAGAAACTAGATATTAAAAAAACCAGATAATCCAACTTAAAATGGGATACAGATCTATACAGAGAATTTTCAACAGAAGTCTAGAGCAGGGAGGGGAGGAATGGGGCAGCTCATTGGGATATGAAATAGAGTCTCCTTGCTTGGAGTATAATGTTCATTCTGGAAAGGCTTGCAACATTTAGTTAATTGGAGTTTGTAATTCTTTAATCTTGTACAAAGTACTAATGCATTGGCTACATTTGTACTTTTGAAAAGAAGGTACATTAGAAAAATCGCTTTTTAAAAAAGTAAATGACTCTTTTGTCTACTTTCCCCACTACATATGTAATCTCATTTTCATCTAATTTCTAGCCATCCATCCTTTCCCTTTACTTACTATTCTCCTATGTCCTTATTCTCCCCCAAAGTTAATATTTGAAAAGCAAGAATTAATAGCATAAATAAATACTTCCTGATCTACTGGCTCTCAGATACTTTCTGCCCTTTTCTGCAATGTTCCCTTCTAGATATGACAAGGAAGCTACACCCATAAAATCTCAACACTATGTCTGCTTAAAAAAAAAGACCTAAACAGCTATGCTGTAGTGGTACATGCCTTTAATCCCAGCACTCAGGAAGCAGAGGCAAACAGGCAGATCTCTGTGAGTTCGAGGCCAGCCTGGTCTACAAGAGCTAGTTCCAGGACAGGCTCCAAAGCTATAGAGAAACCCTGTCTCTAAAAACAAAAACAAACAAATAAATAAACAAAAGACCTAAACAATGACATAACCAGTTGCCATGCCAAAAGGGATTGGGGAAGTCTCACGGGGCCTCACCTCTAGATCAAGAGCTATAGACAAAGATGGCTGAGAAAGGATGAATTAGTTTTCTTCAGACATGTGCCCCCCAAATGGTTATCCAATTCCAAGTGGTGAACCCTAAAAACAAAAACATACAAGTGACATTAAATGATCTCAACGGATTTTGTATGTAAATATTTATTTGCATAGATGTTTGCATAGATATGCAGCAATATTAATTACAGAGTAGGAGGCTCTTTGAGAGGGAATGGCATGGAGTGGGTTCATATGGGAGGGATTGGAAGGAGGGAAAAGAAGGTGGAAAGGAAACAATTGTGTTTCAGTTAAAAAAAAATCCCAAAATACTGTGACTGGATAGATGTCTCAGTTGTTAAGAGCCTGTACTGCTATTATAGAGGGCCAAAGTTTGATGGTTATCAGATAGTTCACAACCTCCAGTACCTTCAGTTCCAAGAGGGCCTGATATCCTCCTCTGGACTCTGTGGGTCCTGCCCTCATGTGCAAAGACCTATTTCTCTCTCTCTCTCTCTCTCTCTCTCTCTCTCTCTCTCTCTCTCTCTCTCTCTCTCTCTCTCTCTCTATTTCTCTCTCTCTCTCTCTGTATCTCTTCTCTCTCTCTCACACACAGAGAAACACACACACATATAATTAAAAACAAAACAAACTACAAAACAGCAATTGTCTTCCTTTAGGACTTGAACACAATACCATGGGATATAAAAGTCTATCTTTATCAATCTTTCTTGCTGTTATTACAATCCAGACATTAAAAAATTATACCTTATCTCTCAATTACCACTGAATCTATCTCCCTTGTCTATGAAAAACTGAAAAAAAATTCAGAATTAAATTGCTTTGATTGTAATAGTCATAAAAAATCTCAGCATAATATTTTAGAAATATCACACAATGAAAAAACAAAAGTACAATAAATATACTTTAATGTATACATGTGGTTCAATATTTAAATTTAAAAACATTGTTTCTTAAATATGTATTATTTAATACATCTATAATTAAAATTTAGTAATCACAAATTGTGAAATTTTAATGAACTTCTAATAATATTAAGAAATCTAAGATGATCAGTCAGTAATGAGAAATTAAGGAAGGTGTAGTGATTAAAATTGACAAATATGAGTATGTATATATTATAGAGACTGAGATCCAGTGCTTATACTGGATAAACTAAAGTCCACATTAACTGACTAATAGTATACAGTGTAGATCCTAGAAACTCCATTCATCAAGCAGAGAGGGCTTGTTTACAATGCTAAATCAGCTCTACTTTGGTAATTGTAAATTAATGACTCCCAAGTTCTTAAAAAAACCCCTCAGGTTTAGGGTTTCTGACAAGCTATTATTATGATCACTGTTCTTTCCCTTAGCTGTCACTGTGTCTTTCATTTCGTTCTTCTCAATTGCAGCTTTTTCCTGTGAAGCAATTCTTTACTATGTCTTAGTGCATTGAATGAAGAATGCCATTGGAGATTGACCCAAGCACCCAGTAACAGGAAGTCAGAGACTTTCTTTGACCACACCTTCTAGGGCTTTATATCACAAATAGAAATTAAAATTTATAAAGTAATATAGTATACCACTGGCAAAATTTTAAAACCATTAACTTTTTGCAAATAAGTTTTCAGAAACCTGTCCCGTCTTCCTCGTTCACTTCTTAGAGGCAGATGCTTTTCTGTATCTCTGACTGGATATTATCTGAAGTTTGATCCATGATGCTTTCTCAGTGAAGCTGAACTGTGGCTTAGACATTGACAAGCAGGCTCCTTTCAGAAAGAAGACAGAAGTAAACGGGTTACTTACAAAGTCTCGGAATGATTCTGAAAGCATGCATTAGATGCACTCAGATAAGATGGATGCTATCTTAAACAGATACTGAAGTACCAATTGGCAACATCCATTCCTTCCTGAGTGAAGAGGTGGCACTCTCCCACAGGAGCAGGCTTTACAACAGAAGCAGAAGGGTCTACTAGGAAGAAAGAAATTAGCAAGATAAGTCCGTCTATTCCTGTGGTTAAGTGATTTTCCCATAGTCCTCTTGCTAGCAGTTTTGGGAAGCAGCATGCCGGCCCTGAAAGTGTTATATTGCACCTGCTCCATCCCCCCCATGTTGGCTGTCACTGACAATCTCTGGGGTCAATGCTCTCGCTACCTCAGGCTCTTGCCATTACTAGCAGAGGACAATACTTTGTCCTTGATGACATGATAGGACAATTCTTAGGACAGTTACGGTTAGCACCTAATTTCAAAATTTGTGACTGTGATCCAAAGTGATTTTTGCATCAATTTCCTTTTCTTCAAATAGACAGACACGAACCTCTAACATAACAAAAATTGTAATCCCCGGAGGGAAAATACAAGAAATAGGTACCACCTTCAAAAGGTCCTTTGGCTTTAGGGATAGTTTGACAAAAGATTTTCTGGTGAAAGGTTTGAGTGTGGTGAACTAATTCCCACAGCAGTGCTCATAACTGAAATTAGAAATGTTCAACATAAAGGATGTAGTTGTTGGAGCTACACAGAAAGTTCAGTGGTTAAGAGCACTGGCTCTTCTATAGGACTCAGGTTCGATTCCCAGCACATGCATAGCAGTGCTCACAATCACAAACTAGAGCTCCCGGGAATCCAACACCTTCTCCTGGGCACCAGGCATGCAGTGGTGTGCAGGTCTGCATGCAAGCAAGACACTAACACAAAGTGAAACAAACAAGCGTAGTCGAAAATGCAATAAAGCTTCGTGTATCGGAAACTTCCTAAACTTGAGTAACTGAAATAAATACAGAAATAAATTTATGCAATACACCAGGTAAGCAGATAATCTTTAAATATACAATTATAACAATATTGTCAGAATTTATATTACTTATAATTTTTCAAAGAAAATGCCACTTCTGTGTATTTATTTTAATATTGATAAACACACATAGTCATTGCCATTTATCACTGGAGAGATTTACAAAGTCCAAAATGAATTTAAATAGTCACCTTTTTCTTTAACACTGCATAAAATAAATGTCATGGTTGTTATTAATTCATCTTTCTGAATATGTCATCAAGCATATAAAGAGAAATAGCTCTAGCAGTCTACTTGACATTAACCAAATTCTCCAAGCAGTATGAGATACACATCTGCAAGCACCGCATAAATTAGACTGCATAACTACAAGTTTAGTTTGGGAGATTCGAGTCGGTTAATTATAATAGCATATATATATATATATAATTTTATATTCTATCATATATATTCATGAGATTATACACACACACACGCACACACACATATATATATATATATATATAATAGATAATATATAATTAGAAAATATCACTCTTCCCTGGAGGATTTGTGACAGTTTGGACCCATATACTCTTCAGGTCTCGTTCCTTTTACAGTTCTCAATTTCAGAGCACAGCCCCCCTTTTTTCTTTCCTTTCATTATTTTAAAATTTTTATTGGTTTTACATACCAACCAAAGTTCCTCCTCCCTCTCCTTCCTCCTGTACTCTCCCATCCCCCATCCTTAGAGAGGGTAAGGCCTCCCATGGGTAGTCAACTAAGCCTGGCCTATCAACTTGAGGCAAGACTAAGTTCTTCCCCTGCATGAAGACTGGGCAATGTATCCCACCATAGGGAAAGGGCTGCAAAAAGCTCATGTGCCAGAGACGGATTGTAAGGCCACAGCTAAGGGCCCCCAAAACAGACCAAGCCACACAGCTGTCACCAACATTCAGAGGGCCTAATTTGGTCCCATGCAGGCTCCCCAGCTGTCCGTTCAGAGTCCATGAGCTTCCATGAGTTTGGATCAGCTGTTTCAGTGGGTTTTCCTGTCATGGTCTTGACCCCCACCGTCTTGCTCATATAATCCCTACTCCGTCTCTTCGACTGGACTTCAGGGAGCACAGCCATTTTTAGGTAGGTCTTGTGAAATGCACTGTTGCTGTTCTGTGCATGGATTACAATATTTGCATCTCCCTAGTGTTAAGCAGAAGTAGAAAGTAACTCAATTTTCCCTCCTCACTTCGATTTTTTTTTGGTGCTAATTGTTTTCTTTTTTTTTCTTTTTTTCTCATTTTTTTTTTATTAAAAATTTCCATCTCCTCCCCTCCTCCTCCCCCTTCCCTCCCCTCCCTTCCACCCATACCCCCACTCTGCCCCTCTCCAAGCCAAAGAGCCATCAGGGTTCCCTTCACTATGTTAAGTCCAAGGTCCTCCCAGCTCCCCCTAAGTCCAGGAAGGTGAGCAACCCAACTCACTTCGATTTTGACAACAGATAATGTCTCTACAAATTGCCGCATGTCCCTGGGACAAGCAACGGTTACTGATGGAAGAGTCCCTTGTGTTTGTGCAGTGCTCCTGGATAGCAGTGACAAGTGTCTTAGTTAGGATTTCTATGACTGCGACGAAACACGCTGACAAAAAAAGCAAGTTTGGCAGGAAAGGATTTATTGGTCTTACACTCCCACACTGCTGTTCATCACTAAAGGAAGTCAGGATAGGAACTCAAGCAATGTTAGAACCTGGAGGAAGGAGCTGATTCAGAGGTCATAGAGGGGTGATGTTTACTGGATTGCTTTCACTGGATTGCTCAGTCTGCTCTCTTATAGAACCCAGAACCACTAGCCCAGGGATGACACCACCTACTTTGGGCTGGGCCCTCCCCCATTGATCACTAATTGAGAAAATGCCTTACAGCTGGATCTCATGGAGGCATTTCTTCGATTGAGGCTCCTTCCTCTCTGATGTCTCTTGCTTGTGCCAAGTTGACACACAAAACCAGCCAATAGAACTAGAAGTTCTTCTAAAGGCTGTGTGACAAACAGCACATCATAGATGAATAACTTTATGCACTGAGTAGATTAAAGAAGTAGAGGAGAGCAGTTGAGTTGAGGAGAGCAGCATGTTTGAAAAACTCACAAACAGCATAGATATCAAGCCAGGATTCCTGCTTCCCTGGATCTCTGCTTTCAGTTACATCTCCACTTCTATAACCCAGTACACCTCCCTGTATACAGAAGTTAAGTTCTAAAATTCCATGTAAAGTTCCTGTGACTCTACCTACTCAGGAAAGGTTGATAGCCTCATTGCCGTCACCACACTTTTAGCTACGTCTTGATTGCCCCTTGTAATTGCTCCAAGTAATGCAATATGTCAACAATTTACTTTTTATTTCTAATGATGATGGTAGGGTCACATCCAAAGCAATAGAATTCTTTTCTAACTTCAGCCATTTCTTCAGCATCTTCCATGGTTTTGACAACTCTTTGCAGTGTTTCCTGAACCCTGAAATGACAGATGTTTTTGATTCTTTTAAAATGATTTTATTACCATGCTACAACCTCGCTCACTTATTCTTAGTAGCGCAACGGGGATAGGTCTCTCATCAGAATCCCCAACCACCATGCAGTTTGTCTCTGCAACCTAGGCTAATGATATCAGCAAACTATATGACTAAAAATATTTGAGAATGTTGATGGGCACATCATATCTGTTTCTATATACCACAGCAAAATCTTTCCTGATGACCCTAGAACCTCTCCAGCCACAGAGTTTTGGCTTGGTTGCTGGGTTCTCCACAAAGAACAGGGTTTACATCTAAGCACAGAGACGTTGGTTGTACCCATAAGAATTGTGTCACTACTGTGCCCCTGGTTACATTTTGCCTGGCTTTGTGATTGTGATAAGATGCCACTGAACATGTCTGTTTGTATATCCAACATAGTGTGATTGGCACTGTCAAACCCCAAATCACACTGAGAGAGATATTTGCTCAGGCCAGACTTAGTTTTCAATATCTGAAAGCAGAGAATATAATATGTTTAACATTCAGTTCTTACCATGTGGTTTTGTAGCATACCTCACAGAAGTGGCACTAGTCACTAGTGGGAAAGACCTCCGAGTCTTCCTGCTAAAAATTTGACAGTAATAATAATGGCATTGGCTTTTTTCAACAAGCATGTGGCTTTTATGTCCCAGGTTCTTTACATATGACAGAAAATATGAGGTAAGTTTTCTTTGTGAAGTTCATTTCTTTGTTAAACCAAGTGAGTTCCAATTCCATCTGTATTCCTGTAGAAAATAAAGCTTTCACTCTTTAAATGGCTGAGTAAAATTCCATTTGGAATGAAAACATATACAACTACATGTACATATATATTCTTTAAAAATCATTTTGGATTTATTTTATTTTGTGTATAAGTATTTTGCCTGCATATATGGAGGTGCATTCATGCATACTTGGTGCCTGAAGATGGCAGAAGAGGTCATCAGATTTCCTGGTTCTGGGCTTACCAGGAAGAGTGGTTGTTAATCTGTCTTAGTTAGGGTTTATATTGCTGGGTTTAAATACTATGTCTAAAAATACCTGGGACAGGAAAGCATATATTGAAGCTTATAGTTGTATATAGTACCATACCACAGTCTATCACTGAAGTAACGTTAGAGCAGGAAACGTGAACACTGGGAACCAAACATGAGCCAAATCTTCTAGAGAACCAACAATTGATCTTAGCTCTCAAGACATCTCTCCAGCTCCATGCCACTTTTCCCTTTATGTGTCTATTTATTGATGGACACCTAGGCTTGTTCTTATCTTGATCTTGACTAGTAGGGCAGGCAGCATGAGTGTTCAGTATTTCTACACTCTGCTGATCAGTTTATTTCTGTAGTTTAGAGGAGTGGTATAGCTGGATTATATGGGAGGTAGAAGTTGTTTGAGGACCTCACGTTCTGATTTCCATTATAGCTGCCCTATTTTACATTTTCAGATGCAGTGTACGTTGTTGTCCATTTATATCCTTCTTAGAGTTTGTTGAACTTTCTGTTAGAGTCCTTGTGAGGAAACTCTTGTCTATGCCAGTGTTTTGAAAGGTTTTCCCAATGCTTCCTTCCAGCAGCTTCAGAATTCCAGGTCCAAATTAACATTGAGTCTCACATGGAATTTTGAAGCTTTATTCTGATTATTCTTTATTAATAAAATTTCAGGAGTTAAATATCAGAGTAAGAACCTGAAGGATCACAGAGGCAGAGAAGCCACGAGTCTTCTCCTACTTGCTCCATTCCTTCCTCCAAAAGGGTCTACATCCCTCCCTGCTCCACTTTACTACTTCCTATCTATCATCAGTCCTCCAAAACTTCTGTGGTTAATTTTGTTCGACTAGTGGCTAGCTCCACCCTCTGACTCCAAGCAAGCTTTATTTGTCATAACACAATCAAAATAACCCACAACAGAATTATTCTGTACAAGGTTAGAAACAGGAATGAAGTTACCTTGTAAATGTGGATGTCTAGATTTGTGAGCACTGTTTGATGAAGAGCCTCTTTCTTCTAAGGTATGTACTGGGAACCTGTCTTTGTTTGGGTTATATTGTTGTACTTAAACACTTTGTCCAAAGGCATCGTAGGAAGGAAAACATTTAATGCTACTTAAAGTTTCATACCACAGTCATTCACTGAAGGACTTTACAGGGCAGGAATTCAAGCCTAGAAACAAGAACTAAAGCAGAGGTTGTGGAGAAACTCCATGGCATGCTCAACCTGCCTTCTTGTACAACTCATGGCCACCTGTTTAGGGGTGTCATTGTCCCCAATGTGGGTTTGCTGCACTCACACCAATCATTAATGAAGAAAATATACTACAGACTTGCCTACAGGCAATCTGATGAAGGCATTTTCTCGCATGAGGTTCTTCTTTCCAGACAACTATAGTTTATATCATATTGGTAAAAAGGACAGAAGTAGCAGCAGCAGCAGCAACAACAACATAATAATAATAAATAACTAAAAAAGCAAATCAGACACCTTGGCAAAATTAGGGGACCGTAGCTACATGGATTCATTTCTAGGCTCCTCTATTTTGTTCCATTGGTCTGTGTCTGTTAATGTGTCAGTAACATGCTGTTTTTTATTATTGTGGTTGTGTAATTTCAATAGAAACCAAGTGTCTTAGGGTTTTATTGCTGTGAAGAGACACCATGACTGTGGCAACTTTTATAAAGGAAAACATTTAATTGGAATAGCTTGCAATTTCGTATATTTAGTCCATTATCATCATGGTGGGCCATGGTAGTGTGCAGGCAGACATGGTACTGGAGAGGATGCTGAGATATTGAGGATATTGATCCACAGGCAGCAGAAGCAACTATGTCACCAGGCCTAGCTTGAGCATATATGAAACCTCAAAGCCTGCCCCTCGACACTTCTGCCAAGGCCATTATTAGGATAGTGCCTTTTCCTATGGTACAAACAATCAAATACATGAGTCTATAAGGATCATTCCTATTCAAACCAATACAGCAAGCATGAAATCAACTTCAGCTTTGCTCATTTTGTGCAGGATTATTTCCATTCTTTTGAGTTGTTTGTGTTCCATCTTACCTTCAGAGTTTTGTTATTGAAAAATAGGATTTGGATTTTGATGAGGATTCATTTGAATCTCTAGTTTTTGATAATGTATCCATTTGCAAAAGGCTAATTCTATTAATTAGTCAACTGGGAAGTTTCTTCCGTGTTCTACCTCCTCTCCCATGGGATAATGCTTTTGTACACATAAAGATCAGTCACTCGTATTGTTTTAATAAAACGATGATTGGCCAGCAGCCAGGCAGGACGTATATATAAGTGGGGCAACCAGACTAAGAATTCTGGAAAGAGGAAAGGCTCAGTCTGCAGTCACCACCCAGATGCAGAGGAAGCAAGGTGAAAATGTTGCACAGAGAAAAGGTACCAAGACACATGGCTAAAAAATAGACAAGAATTATGGTTAAATTTTGAGGAACTTCCACAGTGATTTGCATAGTGGCTGCACCAGTTTGCTCTTCGACCAGTAATGAGTAAGTGCTCCCCTTTCCCTGTATCCTTGATAGCAGGTACTATCATTTGTTTTATTGATCTTGGTCATTCTGAATAGGGTAAGATGAAATCTCAAAGTACTTTATCTGTTGTCTCTTTAAGCTTCAATTTTATTACTTCTAGTTTCTTCAGGACTTGTATCATGAAGACGTTCTATATTTTGTGAATATGTTTTTATATATGTATTAAGATAATGATCTGATTTCTGTCCTTAGGTCTACTTAATTTGCATACCATAGTTTTTTACTAGCATACTATACTTTTATCAGCAGTCATCTTTGTATTCCTAAAATGAGACTAACTTGTCATGCTCAATGGTCTATCCAATACACATTTGATTTTTATTTGCAATTATGTTTTTATTTTTTCCTACATGTTTATCAGAAAAATATCTTTTTCTTTTTTTGTGTCCTAATACAGCTTTGAAAATAGGGTAATACTGGTTTTATAGAACAAATTTTTTTTTTTTTTTGGTTTTTCGAGACAGGGTTTCTCTGCAGCTTTTAGAGCCTGCCCTGGAGCTAGCTCTTGTAGACCAGGCTGGCCTCGAACTCAGAGATCCGCCTGCCTCTGCCTCTCCCGAGTGCTGGGATTAAAGGCGTGCGCCACCACCGCCCAGCTAGAACAAGTTTTGTAGTGTTTATTCCCTTTCTGTTTTATGAAGTAATTTGAGAAACATTGGTTTTCATTTTTTCTTGAATATCTGGTAGAATACTGCAAGAATCTATCTTCTCTTTGTGGATAAAATTTTTCTTATTGTTTCTTTGACCAATTCTTAAGAATAAATCAGCTGACTGTACAAACCATTGATTTCCATAATGATGTTCTAGCATGCAGGAGTCCTTTCAGTTACTTCCAAACTACCAAAGAGAATTCTCTACCCACAAAGTCTTCTCTTTTTTGAAATTGTTTATTTACCCCATTTCAGAATGATAGCCTCTTTAGGCATAATATTCATAATAGGCATTTTCTTTTAGTGTGTGTTACTTAATTAATTATAGGTGCCACAGATTTAGAAAAAGATTCTCTGACATATGAATTCCTTGTGCTTCTGTAGGTAAGGCAACATTCCCTCGTGTCTTCTTTAAATAATTTTTTAAAATTGCCTTTTCTGAAATTTGGCTGTGTTGAATGTAAGTGTAGACACTTCTGGGTTTACTCTAACTGGAGTTGCTGTGAACTTTCTATCTCTACGGTTTTATATTCTACCAAAGCTAAAATGCTTTCAGCTTTCCCATCTATGAGGGGTCAGGCAACAGCATTCTTTTTCTTCTTTTTGGGACACGGTGGTGGCTCTGTCACTTTTTCTCTTGTCAGACAATTCAATCTGCAGCAATTTATTTTTTTCAGTCATGCTATTTTAATTGACTAGTTGAATAATTTATATTGATCTCATGGATTCCAATTCTAGGCTCCAAATTTGTATCCTATAGTTAAGCCCATCCAGTAGAAGTTTTCTTTGTTTTTATCTTTTGTATATGATTTAGAGATAGTAAATTATATAATATTTGTATTTTTTGGTTATTTTTCTGTGAAAAATTGGTTCTTAGTCAATTGCTGGTTTTCGTAAAATGTCTGAGATTTCAATGTCGTTGGTAGGATCATAATTTTATTCCTTGATTCTGATAACTTGGTTCACATTAAATTATAGTGATGCTAAGTGAAATTGTGTCATGTCTTATTCCTAAGAAAAACTCATTTTGTGACAAATTTTAGTAGTTTTCATTTCTTCTTATTATTAAATGAGCAAAGGAATTTTAAAATATTGACTTTGTTAGATATTGACATTTCTAAAGTATCGATGAGGTAACCAGACCCAGAAAGACAAATACTGTATATTAACTCCCAGATTTCAGAAGTGATTTTCTTAACTGCAGTAACTGCGGAAACCCATAAAGTACAAGCAGTCCACGGTGGGAATGGGGTGGGGGTCTAGAGAGGGAATGTCAGCATATAAGTTACATGAAAAAGGAAATGGGAAAAATGGGAGTGGGGCTTTAATCAAAGTGGGGAAGGACAATAGAGAAGATATGATAGTTTGGATACAACTGGTTCCCATAAACTCACAGGGAGTGGCACTGTTAGGAAATGTGGCCTTGTTGGAGTGGGTGTGGTGTTTTGGAGGAAGTGTGCAATTGTGTGGGCAGGCTCTGAGGTTTCCCATGCTCAGGCTATATCCAGTGTGGACATGGATTTCTTCTGTTGCCTACAGATCAGCTCCTTTTCATGCATCATGTGTGCCTGCATATCACTATGTCTCACAATGATGATGATGGATTAAATCTCTGAAACACTCTAATTAAATTTTTCCTTTGTAAGAGTTGCCATGGTCATGGTAGAAACCCTAACTATGACAGAAGGCAAATGGGAAGGATGGTAAATAACATTAAGGATGTTAAAAAAAGGTATTGGGAATCGTCTTAAGTTACATATAATATGTATAGGTCTATGTACATGTATACATGTAGAGACTAAATGGAGTTAAGTTTTTTTTTTTTTTTTTTTTTTTTTTTTTTTTTTTTTTTTTTTTTTTTTTTTTTTTTTTTGGTTTTTCGAGACAGGGTTTCTCTGCAGCTTTTTTAGAGCCTGTCCTGGAACTAGCTCTTGTAGACCAGGCTGGCCTCGAACTCACAGAGATCCGCCTGCCTCTGCCTCCCGAGTGCTGGGATTAAAGGCGTGCGCCACCACCGCCCGGCTTGGAGTTAAGTTTTTAGGGATGATAATGATCATCCCAAGAGCCATTGACTATGCAGTACTTTTCTTGTGTTGATCAGGGAAGCCCAACTTGCTCCCCAAAATGAAAGATATTGATATTGTTCTTGGTTGTTTATCAGAACGGGAAAATAAGTTCATAGTGCAGGCGGTACACAATATTGAGAAGATTTGTGATGAAACTGACCCAAAAGCTTTATACTTGAGAACCAGCTTTCCTGCTACCTGAAGATGCTAGGAAAGCTGCTGAATGAGGAAAGCCATCAGTATAGCTGTGTGCCTATAAACCGCAACCGCTGATGTGGCAATATCCTTTAAACCAGTGCTCTGCTGTGAAGTTGCTTATTTTGTAGCAAATGGAAAGCATTACAGAAATCAATACTTAATCAAAATTCAGAGTACAGCTGGCCACAAGGTGCACATCCCCAATTGCTACATCCACAACACAACACCCAAAATTAAAGCTCAGGGAACATCATTGAAGAGAGAGTGGGAAGGATGGTAAGAGCCAGAGAACCAGAGAGTCTACTGCAAGACTCTGCCATATATATATATATATATATATATATATATATATACATACATACATATATATATGACATGGAAGTTATACCCAAGAAAATTCAACATTATGACTGCTTAAAAAATTACTGAACAATTTTAACACCAATTGATGACCCCAGTGTGGCTGAAGAACAGACATCATATAGGGCTCCACCTATAGATGAAGGGCTACCAAAATTTAATGACTACTGAGTGAGGTAGAATTAGTATCCCCAAGGAATGAGCCCCCTAATTTATTATCTAATATTATATGGTCAGTACTAAAAACATGCATACAAGCAACAATAAATGAATTTGGCAGGCTGTATTTACTTACTTACTAATTTATATAAACATATTTGAAGCGATAATATATATGTGTAAAAAATAAGTAAAGAAAAAGAATATATTTTATAGAGAATAGAGTGAGGCAGGGTGTAAGGGAAGGTTTGAAGGGAGCAGAATGAAGAGGGGAATGATGTAATTATATTATAATTGAAAATAAAATTTAAAAAGAAGTGTTTTTTTTATATTCAATGGCACATTGAATCACTGTAAAATGTAAAGAATGTTGACTGCGGTTTCTGTCCTGCCTGGTCCTGCAGCTATTCAGTCCGAAAGAAATACACAGAGGCTTATATTAATTATGAACTGTTTGGTTTATTAGCGCAGGTTTCTTATTAACTGTTTTACCCTACATTAACCCATAATTATTGTCTGTGTTAGCCATGTGACTTGAAACCTTTTATCAGTGAGGCATTCTCATCTTGCTTCCTCTGTATCTGGGTGAAGACTGCAGCCTGAGTCTTTCCTCTTCCCAGAATTCTCCTATTCTGGTTGCCTTGCCTATGCTTCCTGCTTGGCTACTGGCCAATCTGTGTTTTATTAAATCAATTCAAGCAACAAATCATTACAGGGTACAAGACCATTGTCCCACAACAAAAGAATCTTTAAAGGATTAGATCATTATGAACTGTCTCAGAAATAAACAAGAAGGCTGGAAGCTTTTCATTCATTAGGAACAATTTGGTGTCTTAGGATATTGACATAATCAGAAACCTTTTGTGTGTCTCTGTTCAGGCAGACAAACAAGCTATGTAGACCAAAAAGTTGGATTCCTCTTTGGGATTGCTGTAGATATGGCTCTCCTGACCAGGCAGTGTAGGTCTCATTTTTCTTAAGTTCAGGATGAACCTAATCACAAAATAATAATCAACTAGTTATTATTTATATTATTAATATTTGTTAGTCCTCATTACTTTTAAATATTGAATAATATTTTGAGGAAAGGTAGAAATGTAAATCTTAAGCCAAAAATATATGTTTCATGTATGTGGACCAGGAAGCTATAAGTCTGTTATTTATCTAAAAACTAGACAGAAGAACCATGCATATATTTTTTTTGTGTGTAGTTGATCTCCAATGGAGTATATCATCACAGGAGTAGACAGAATCACTGCTTGGCTATTGACACGCTCTTGACCAAAGGACAATGGAGAATCTAGAATCAGTTTTCATGTGAGGAAATTTTCCATAGTCTCAGTGCTACCTCTCATGTGCCATTTGTATTTTATTAGTTTCCTTAGGAGGAAATTTCTCTTTTCTTTCTTCAACAATATCTATTCTCCATGAATCATGGATATGATTCATCATTTCATGGACACAAAAATGATGGGAGCCTAAAATACTTTCAGTTTGGGGATGATTTATGTGAGAAGATGTGCTGAAATGGTCGAGATATTTTACTCTGCCCAGGAGAGACACTGTCCAATTGTTTTCTGAAATCATTAACATTATTTGGGGTCCCTGTGTTGTGGGGTACTAAAGAAAGTACTTTTGAGAAGTTTGAAGTGCCACATACCCTTTAGTCCCAAGACTATGCGATTACCTGTCTAAATTTCCTTGTGGCAGACAGAGAATTAGTCTAAAGTTCAGTTTTCATTACAGATGTTACAGTTGTCATCAATAATGAGTGAAAACAAGCGAGTTTAACGAGATGACTCACCTGGCTGAGTATAGTCTTAATTCCCTGCAGATTTTTTGTGAGTCTTTTGATTTGCCTATCAATCAAGGTAACTTTTGATATGGTAGCATATGGAGTTCCATCAAGATTAGCCATATTGTTTTGTACATGGTACAGAAGGTTTTTCCAGGCAGCCAGCATTCTGATGGTCACATTTAGAAGGGTCATAGGCTAAGGAAAAAAAAAAAAACAGTCGAGCATCACATAAGGTTACCACTGTAGGTTGAATTGCATGTGAAAAGACTACTAGTGTAGTTTTCATATCTTGTGACGTTTTCGATAATTAATTGAAGCAATATTGATACAGTGCTATGGGAATTATATAGCCATGGAGTACCTCTTGGCATCTCTCTTCATTCACTTTTTCTTATGTTTTACAGTTGCTGTTGTGCATAGCAGATATATAGAATGAACGTTCCAGTAAATTGTTAAGAATAGGTTACAGGTGTGTCATGTGGATATATGCGATGATAGTTATTTTAAGTCCTGTTGAGATTGGCTATGGGCAGGTCACTAGATAAGCAGACTTCATTAAAAACACAGTGGTACTGCTTGCCTAGTTATGATAGGCCATATTTGTACCCCATGAAGTATGAATAGCATGTTACTGGGCTCTAGGTAATGGTATCAGATAAGAGGGAAGAAATAGACAGAAAAGCAGAAATACAGAAAGGAACATTTCCAAGTCAAAAAGAGTTGATGCCATGGTCAGTAGCATACAATGCTTCACAAATATGTGCTTTAGTAATTGTAAAAATTGCAACTTTTCTTATGTCTGCATGCAAGAGTAAATTTAATCATGAAACTTCAAATCAGTTCAAAGTCTCTTACGAAATAATAGGTTCATTGCCAATGTTAAGGGTGTGATTAAAATAGGGACAATTTCATGAGCAATTTATGGATACATTAATGTTACCCTCAATTTTATTTTGCATGAACTTTATCATCTGTGTAGTATGCTCATCCTTTCTTCACATTCCTGAAGGTGTGGTTACCATGTCTAAATGGTGCCTGTTTTCAGGTAGCTGGGTGTGGACTCACCTGCATTCTCTGAGCTTTCATTTTGCTGTTTGGGACGGAGTGGGATGCAGTGTGGCAGGTCATGGTGGGCTTGTTCTGGAACTTCTGGCCTGGATCATACTGTGCATCCTGGAAAGGATGAAAAAAATCAGTTAGTTGGAGCTTTGGAATGGAGTAAACGAACTTATGGGCAGAGTGGTAATTATTAATGCATTTTCTGTGTCTGCCAAAAAAACCATTTATTTTATTAGTTTTTGGAGAATTTCAACGACGAGTACTGTATTTGCATAATTTCCACCCCTACACTTCCCCCTGCAAATCTTCCTAGATCCTCATTTTTCTCAACTTCCCTTTCTCTTCTTTATTATTGTTACACATGTACATGTGTACATAAGTAAGACCCGCTAAGTTAGTTTAGCGTTGCTCATATGTACGTGCATTTGGGAATACCCACTTGGGATTGAACAGTATCTGAAGGGGCTTCTCTTCAAGGAAAACGTGTTCCCCATCTATTTGAGGCCATTGTTTGCTGGTAATTCTTTCTGTATGGGTGGGGTCTTGTGAAACTTCCCTTATTCATGTTGGGATATGAAGAGTACATTAAATGTCAAATTAAGAAATTAAAAAAGAGACCCTTGGTATATTTACTTCTTTCTATTGGAGATGTCACCTAATTTAATTTTCACTTCTACCCCATTAGCTTCCCATGGCTTCACAACTTTACAGCTCTGATTTCTCACTTGCCTAAAAGTTGCTATTTGCAAAGGAAGCACTAAAACACCAAATCTACAAAACACTATATTTTAATGATTATTTTTCTATAGGGTTATAGCCCAATGCCCAGCACATATATGTCCTCAATCTCTTGATTCCTGTTGGAGCACACTGACACACTTTCTTTAATTGCACATTATAAAAAATATATATTTTTTCTATTAGCACTGGAGCTATATGCCATAAACATATTAAATTTAATTAATATTTAAATAGTATATGATCCTATATATTTTTACTATGTTTATTATTTAAATTTGGTAATCAGCAGAATTATGAATGTTTTTTGAGTTGTTACAGATGTTAATATGAAAGGTTGCCAATCAGGAAATGGAGAATGAAAAAAATAAAACAGTTATTGCAGAGGACAGTATTAATAAATGTTTATTGTGCACATGGTAGCCTTGTGCTCATAGTCATTGATGTCGAAGCCCTCATCTATTTTTGCCTCCTGGATGGACTTAGAGCAGATAGGATCCAGCCTTTAAAGTACAGGCATCAGGAAGAGAAAGCCTGTTTATGGTTCTAACCCAGCTCTCATTTTGTAAACTCATGTTCTCAAATTCTTTAAACAATGGCTCCCAGATTTGGGGGCTTTGAAAAGCTATTTACTATTACTATTATTGTTGCATTGTCCCCTTCCTGACATTGTTTCATTCATTTTAATTCTTTCCAGTTCAAGGGATTCTTCCAATCTGATTCTCCTTTATTGTATATCTGCAGTATGCTAAGTGAAGAACGCCAGTGGAGACTGCAGAGCACCCAAAACCAGAAAATCTGAGCCCCCTTTCAGCCATTCCTTTTTTGGCTTCATGCGAAGAGTAGAAATTAAAGAAATACATTACAGAAAAATCTTTTAAAAATGTTTTCAAAAGTATTTTAAGATACTTTCAATTTTCTCCCCAAATTCAGTGATTTTTATGAAGCTCTCACCCCACCCCCATATTTTAGTAACTGCTGCTTTGTTGTGTGTTACTTGAATTTGGTTCCATGTTTTCTCATTTAAACTTCTGTTTATCCCATTTGCTGACATTGGGACCTTTCTATGAAAGAGTCTAAAGTAAGTGAAGGACTTACAAATTCCTTTAATGTTTCCAAAGAGAGGCGGCTGATGGTCTCAGATGTGGTGCTTGTCCTGTTAAACATATAGCGGAGGACCTTCTGGCAGCCATCATCTTTCATGAGACACCTGGGTACAGAAGCCACATTCTCTGACATCAGCATCAGCAGCAGCACTAGGGCCCCTGCAATAAGGAATGAAATCACAGAGACAATCTATTCATGTGAAGTCACAAGAGTCATCCTGTGTAGCTAAGCCCTTTATAGTCCCAGTGTCCTCTTTTGAACAGTGTGGTATGTCTGAGCTGGAATGAGGAAAAGATGCATCTTCCACTATGGAAATTTGTCAACAATTGGCCCTAGATGACAGGATGTGAGTGGTTCTAGGACATCTGCTATGACAATACCCAACTTTAAAATTTGTGACAATGATATATGCTGGTGTCATTATCAATGTGCTTTTGACAGACATGGACCTATAAAAGTCAGTAGTTTGTTATCTTAAGAGGGAAGAAAAACCAACTGCCACTATAAAAAGGAGCTTTCAACTTCAACGATACTACAACAAAGTGTTTTCCTATACTGAAGTTTGAGTCTTGGGCTGGGGGTTGTCTTCAAGGTTAAAGTGCTTGCCATGAACGCATGAAGGCAGAAATTTAAATTACCAGATTCCAATTGAGTGCCTGAACTGTGTGGTATTCCAGTTTGCCTATAGTTGTACCTCCATGAGTGGGGACTTATAATGCACAGCCCAAGCTTGCTAGCATGACTAGTCATAATGGTAATCTTCACATTTCATTGAGAGATTCTGCCTCTACGACTAAGATCAAAGAACTATGGAGAGTGATTCCTTCTATTGAAACCTTCATCCTTTGTGACATGCACACACAACAACGAATACCTTCAGATGCACATACTCCACATATCGATGAAAATAAAAAGATGAAACAAATTACAAGCATTCAGGAACTAAATTTTACAGAGATTTTTATAGATGTAGCTTGGATTATTCAAGATTAAACTAAAGAATTACTAAAGATTTATGTGTTGGAAATACCTACTCTGAAGTAGCCAAATAATTAAATATATCACAAGTTATGTAGTGTATAAATTAACTAAACAATATATTAAATATAAGTTTAAATAGTATTTTTAGAATTCACAGTGCCTTTAATTTCTCAAAGACATGGTGCTCTCTCCTGAGTTTGACACTTGATGAACACACACATACATACACACCCACACACACCCACACACACACTCCTACTATTAATCATTAGAGAGAATTACAAGGACTAACTAGGTACTTTTTCACATTTCTTAAATGCATCCCAAAATTGTCATTAATTCATTTTCTTGAAAAAATTATCAAGAATGTAAAGGCTAATAGCTAGCAACTATAGCACATATTTTTATTTACAAATTAATTAGGATTGAGCCAAATTCTCAAAGCCCAGTAAGACACACATCTGTGAGCACTATCTACTTTAGTTGAGTACTGGAGGCTTCATTAGGGTGACTCAAGCCCGTCAGTTCATGGTGCCTTGGAACTTGGAAGTGTCAGCTGTGTGATTGTGACAAATTAGAAGCATAGGCACCAGAGGTCCTCATTCCAGCATCAGTTTGCAATTTCAGCAGCACAGCAACTTTTAGATAGATCCTTCCTTGTTCTGGAGCTGTCCTGTATGTTGGAGGCTGTGTGCACATCTCTCTAATTTCTACACACTAAAAGTCAGTAACACTCTCACCCTTTTTCTTCACCTCAATCAAGAAAACACGCTTTCTACAGTTGTTGTTTAAAGCTTAACATTCTTAAGAACCACTCATCTGAATAGTCTGCACAGTTTTCTTATGCAGCAAAGATCAGAATATGGGAAGAACTTCACAAGAGCAAAGAAAGTAGTCTATATGATGCCAGGCGGTGGTGGCACACGCCTTTAATCCCAGCACTCTGGAGGCAGAGGCAGGCGGATCTCTGTGAGTTCGAGACCAGCCTGGTCTACAAGAGCTAGTTCCAGGATTTGCTCCAAAGTTACAGAGAAATCCTGTCTCAAAAAATCAAAAAAAAGTGTTCTATGTGAGTGACTATGTACACAATTGTAAAATGATGAATTCATTAGGCTTTGAGGAACATAAGTAGAAGTACTTACAGGAGTGTGGTTGGATCAAAGACAGCTGCATCTCTGAGAAATCCCAGCACAATCTGAGTGCCAACTGAAGACAGCTGCCTCAGTAGAATCCTGCCTTCAGTTAATTTTCTAGCACCTATATAGTCTGTCAGACAACCCCCAAAGCTATGCAGAGATGGTCTGTAGGAGGAAAGAAGATAGGTCTATAACTTTATCTACCTCCTGATGTCTGATGTTTGTGTCACACCCAGAGGAATGTAGCCCTTTCCTAACGCTCCATTCTTTCCCTGGGGCTCTTATGTTCCTCAGTCACCTCTTTGTAAAAGTGAACCATGAAACGGTTGCATATTTTAAAATTCTTTTATGACAGCTCTATCACTGGAATTGTTAATAACGTTATGGCTTTTACATATAATTTCACACCAAGAACAGCATCTGCTTATACATTCTTAATTATCAAAACTCACTGTTCTGGTTAGTTTTTCAAATATTTAAGAAATAACAGTTTATTGTTGTACAGTGCAAACTTTTACAGAGGGCCGCCTGATCTCTGTAGGTTTACTGTTGCCTTTGCCAAGAATCTGAAGTTCTTACTAGGATCTGGCATCCAAGAGGAATAGGAGAGAAGAGGGTAAAACAACAGAAAGAATATCTGTAAAGTCATAAGGAATCACATGATTAACCATTTACTTAACCAAAAAAACCTATAGTGCAGGTAAGTTGGTTTATAAATATACATAAACAGTTTAATTAAATTTTCCTCACTGGGCTGATAATTCTCCCTCCAAGTGCCAAAGGCCAACTAACAAAAACAAATTTTCCTTAAAGATGCCACAATGGAACCTAATATCGTGTATGTTAATTCAATTTTTATTTTTTATTTTCTTTTTTTCTAAACAATCTTTTTTATTTTACATACTAAACCCAGTTTCTCCTCTCTCTCCTCCTCCTGCTTCCCCACCTTTCCCCACCCCAACCCCCACCTATTTCTCAGAGAAGGTGAGGCCTGTCATGGGGAGTCAACAAAGTCTGTCATATCACATTGAGGCAGAACCAAGGCCCTCCCCTTATTTCTAGGCTGAGCAAGGTATCCCTGCATAGGAAATGGGCTCTGAAAAGCCAGTTCATGCACTAGGGATACATACCTGTCCCATTGCTGGTGGCCCACAAACTGCCCAAGCCACACATCTGTCACCTACATTCAGAGAGCCTACTTCCATTCTACAGAGGTTCCCCAGCTGTTAATCCAGTGTCAGTTAGCTCTCACTAGCTCAAGTTAGCTGTTTCTGTGGTTTACCCATCATGGTCTTGACCCCTTTGCTCATATTATTGCTCCTATCTTTTACTGGGCTCTGGGGCTCTACCCAGTGCCTAGCTGTGGATCTCTGCATCTGCTTCCATATTACTGAATGAAGATACTATGATGACAATTAAGGTAGGCATTAATCTGATTTCAGGGGAAGGTCAGTTCAGGTACCCTCTCAGTATTTCTTAGAGTCTTGGCTAGGATTATCCTTGTGAATTCCTGGGAATTTCTCAAGTGCCAGGTTTCTCACAAACCCCATAATGGCTCCCTCAATCAAGATAGCTCCTTTCTTGTTCTCCCTCTCTATCCTTCCCCCAACTTGACCATTCCATTTCCTCATGTTCTCTCCTCCCCTTCTTCCCTTCACCCTTCCTCTTTACCCAGAAGTTCCCAATTTGTTCAGGAGATCTTGTCTATTTCCCTTTCTCAGGGGGATCCATGTATGTCTCTCTTAGGGTTCTTCTTGTTATCTAAATTTTCTTGCATGGTGGACTGAAGGCTGGTTATCCTTTGATTTATGTCTAATATTTACTTATTAGTGAGTACATGCCGTGTTTGTTTTTCTGGGTCTGGGTTACCTCACTCAAGGCATTTTTTTTAGTTCTATCCATTTACCTGCAAATTTCAATATGCCATCGTTTTTGTACACTAAGTAGTACTCCATTGTGTAAATGTATGACTTTATCTATTCTTTGGTTGAGGGTCATCTAGGTTGTTTTCAGATTCTGGCTATTAATAATAATGCTGCTATGGACATAGATGAACAAATGTTTTTGTGGTTGAATGTGCATCCTTTGGGTATATGTCCAAGAGTGGTATTGCTGGGTCTTGTGGCACATTGATTCTCAATTTTCTCCTGAAACTGAGAAGCTTCTGTAAAGCAAAGGGCATGGTCAGCAAGACAAATTATTAGCCCACAGAATGGGAAAAGATCTTCACTAACACCACATCTAAAAGATGGCTAATCTCCAAAGTATGCAAAAAACTCAAGAAACTAGACATCAAAATATCAAATAATCCAATTATAAATTGTGTATAGATCTAAACAGAGAATTCTCCACAAAGGAATTTCAAATGGCTGAAAGACACTTAAGCAGTTATTCAATATCCTTAGCCATCTGAGAAATGTAAAGCAGAACAATTCTGAGATGAGATCTTAACACCTGTCAGAATAGCTAAGCACTGATGACATCAAAAGCACAGCTTATCTTGGAGAGGATGTGGAGTAAGGGGAACAGTTCTCTATTGCTAGTGGAAGAGACAGCTTGTACATCTGATTCAGAAATCAGTAATTTAATTTTTAAGTAAAATAATAACTAAAAAGAAATATATTATACTTTAGAGTGGGAGGAAGCAGGTGAAACAAGAAAGTGGTTAGCAATGGAATTGGTCCTAAGTCATTAAAGAAAGACCTTAATATCGCACCCATAGGCTTTGATTCTGTCAGATTTCTTTTGCATTATGTTACATGGGGTTTTACATAAAATTTTATTCATTTAAAGTGTCATTAGTAACTAAATTTCCACTCAGGATGAGCATATCACTATTACAATGATCCTTAAAGCACTTTGGACTCTATAGAATGAATGTATCTGTACTTAGATCAATGATGGATTTTAATTAGCCAAAGCCAGGGTTTTCCTGCCTTTCTTACTGACATATGTTAAACCGTTTCTTACTTAAGAATTTAATACATGAGTGATATTTACATAGTCCCTTTTATCTTCCTTCAATTTTTTTCACGTTCTTTCCATGTCTTCTCTAATTTATGCCCTCTAAGTCTTTAATTATGGTGGGACTCAATGCCAAAGTGCAATTCATGTTTCCTGTTGGGTCAAAATTGACCCAATTACATTAAATGTAAAATCATACATTTTCTCTCAATTACCATTGAAGCTATATATTTTAGCCTAACTACATTCATCAAAAATTAATAACATAATCATGTTGGTTGTTAAGAGTTAAAAATTTTTGGTATAATTAAATGGTACTTTTATATTGGCCACAGCCAAAAGTTGCCTGGTTAGACTGGTAACCCACAAAACAGGTGGGAAACCATGTCCCGTATTAGAAATGTATCTAACTACCAGGGTCTAGTGAGGTCATGGATTTTAGAAGAGAATCTACTACCATTACTTTGATAGACCAGGTTAAATTGTAACTCCAAAGAACATTCTAAACATTATCCTTATACCCACAGAGCTATAATTCTCATCAAGGAAGCATAGTCTTCTATGCATAGGTGTCTATATTTGTCAATCTCCTGATTTCTGTTTTTCTTTGCTACAATTTATAACATTATAGCTTTTCTTTGACTACATTATTAACATATAAAGTTAATAAAATTTTTAGAGTGTAATTGTGTTAATTTTAACATTAGGTGAAAAACCTCAGCATTATTTTTAGGGGATACTACACAAAGGAAATTTAAAGCACAGTAAAAATGTATCAATGTGCCCATATCATTCAACACTTAATTTAAAAAAAATACATTTTTGTTGTGGCATGATTGAGCATCCTTTGGGTATATACCCAAAAGTAGTAATGCTGGGCCTTGAGGTAGGTTGTTTCCTAATTTTCTGAGAACTTGCCATACTGATTTCTAAAACAGCTGTACCAGTTTGCACCTTCTCCAGCATAAGCTATCATTAGTGTTTTTGATCTTGGCCATTCTGACAGGTGTAAGATGAGATCTCAGAGCTGTTTTGATTTGCATTTTCCTGATGGCTAAGGATGTTGAACATTTCTGAAAGTGTCTTTCCGCCATTTTAGATTTTAGATTTGCCTTTTGAGAGTTCTCTGTTTATGTTTGTACTCCATTTTTTTTTTTTTTTTTGGTTTTTCGAGACAGGGTTTCTCTGTAGCTTTGAAGCCTATCCTGGAACTAGCTCTTGTAGACCAGGCTGGTCTCGAACTCACAGAGATCCGCCTGCCTCTGCCTCCCGAGTGCTGGGATTAAAGGCGTGCGCCACCACCGCCCGGCTGTACTCCATTTTTAAATTGGATTATTTGTTCCTTTTATGACAAGTTTCTTGAGTTCTTTGTTTATTTTGGTGTGCTCAACTATGTTCATATCAGTATTATTTGTAATAGCCAGAACCTGGAGACAACCTAAATGACCCTCAACTGAAGAATGGATAAGGAAAATGTGGTATATTTACACAATGGAGTACTACATAGCAGGAAAAAAATGACATTTTGAAATTTTCAGGCAAATAGATGAATCCAGAAAACATCACATTAAGTGAGATAACCCAGAAAGACAAATATAATATGCATTCACTTATCAATTGCTTTTAGACATAAAATAAAAAAAAAACAGCCTACAATTTACAACCCCAGAAAACCTAGACAACAAAAAGGACCCTATGAAAGACATACATGGATCTAATCTACATGGGAAGTAAAAAAAGACAAGATCTGAGTAAGTTGGGATCATGGGGATCATGGGAGAGGGTAGAATGGGAGGAGAGAGGAAGGGGCAGCAAAAACTATATAACTCAAAAAAAATAAAGAAAAAAATATTTTCATAAGTATGTATTATTTAATATATCTAGAACTTCAAGTTAAGAGTCAAAAATTGTAAAAGCTTAATGGACTACTCAAGATACTGAAAAGTTCTAAGATGCCCAGCCAACGATGGGTACTAAAGGAAAGTGTAGTGATTAAAGGTGAAAATAGAAATAATTTTTATTACAAATACTGTGACTCTGTGTTTACATTCATTGACTCACTGAATTTTTCGCTTACTGTGGCCCCAGAGGCTTATAGCATGCAATATACAACCTATAAACTACATTTGTTGGGAAGAGTGGGATTGTTCACAATTCTGAACAAGGAATTCTTGGTTATAAAACCATGAACCTAGAACCTAATTTTCAGCTTCTGACCTCAAGTTCTTAAATATGGACCCCAGATTTGGGGGTTTTGTAAAGCTGTCATCATCATCATCATCATCATCATCATCATCATCATCATCATCAATTACTATCATTGTTATCCCTTTCTGCTAATGTTTCTTTCATTTTAATTATTTTCTTTTTTAATAATTTTTCTTTTCTTTTCTTTTCTTTTTTTAAAAAAAAACAACTTTTTTTTTTCATTATACATACCAATCCAAGTTCCTATTCCCTCCCCTCCTCCTATTTCTTCCACCTTCCCAGCCCACCATCCCCCATCCATTCCTCAGGGAGGATCAGACACATTGCTTTGGGGAAAGTGTAAAGCCCTCCTTACTATATCTAGGCCGAACAAAGTATCCATCCAAAGAGAAAGGGTTCCGAAAAAGCAAGTACAAGCAGTAGGGATATATCCTAGTGCCACTGCCAATGGCCCTGCAGTCTGCCCCAGCTATATATCTGTCACCCACATTCAGAGGGACTAGTTTGGTTCTATACTGGTTTTTGCCCTGTCCGGCTGGAATTGGTAAGCTCCCATTAGCTCATGTAAACTGTTTCAGTGAGTGGATGTCACCATCATGGTCTTGACCTCTTTGCTCATATTCTCACTTGTCCCACTCTTCAACTGGACGTTGGGAAGTCAGTCCAGTGCTTGACTGCGGGTCTCTGCCTCTGTTTCCATCAGTTGCCGGATGAAACTTCTATGGTGACGTTTAAGATATTCGTCAATCTGACTACAGATAAAGGCCAGTTTGAGCATCCTGTCCTTTATTGCTTAGGGTCTTAGCTGGTATCATCCTTGTGGATTCCTAGGAACTTCTCTAGTGCCAGGTTTCTTGCTAACCCCATAATGCCTCCCTCAAGCAAAATATCTCTTTTCTTGTTCTCATCTCTGTCCTTCCTTCATCTCGACTATCCTGTTCCCTCAAGTTCTTCTCTGTCCTCCTCTTCTTCCCTCATCTTTCCCTTCCACACGCTCTTCTCCCCCACCCCCATGCTCCCAATTTTGTTAGGCAATCTTGTCTATTTCCCCTCTCCAGGTGAATCTACGTATGTTTTTCTTAGGGTTCACCTTGCCACTTAGCTTCTCTAGGATCATGAAGCATAGGCTCAATATCCTTTGTTTTCTTATGAGTGAGCAGATACCTTGTTCTTCTTTTCTGATTTTGTTAATTTGGTTGTTCTCTCTTTGCCTTTTGATTAGTTTTAATAGAGGGTTGTCTATATTGTTGATTTTCTTAAAGATTCGGCTCTTTGTTTTATTGATTCTTTGTGTTGTTTTGTTTTTATTTTATTGATTTCAGCCTCCAATTTGATTATTTCCTGTTGTCTACTACTCCTGTGTGAGTCTGGTTCTTTTTGTTCAGGTGTTATGTTAAGTCACTAGTGTGAGCTTTCTCCACTTTCTTTATGAAGGCACTTAGTGCTATGAACTTTTCTCTTAACACTGCTTCCATAGTGACCCATCGGTTTGAGTATGGTGTGCCTTCATTTTCATTGAATTCTAGAAAGTCTTTAATTTCTTTTTCTTTCTTTCTTCCTTGGTCCAGGGTTGGTTCAAGTGACCACTGTTCAATTTACATGAGTTTGCAGGTTTTCTACAATTAGTGTTGTTGTCTAATTCTAATTTTAAACTGTGGTGATCCTTTAAGATACAGGGGGTTGCTAGAATTTTTTTTTTTTGTATTTGTGGAGGTTTGCTTTGTTACCAAGTATGCAATCAGTTTAGGAGATGGTTCCATGAGGTGCTGAGAAAAAGGTATATTTTTTTTTTTTTTGTGTTTGGGTGGAAGGTTCTGTAGAAGTCTGTTAAGTCATGACATCTGTTAGTTCTCTTATTTCTCTGTTATGTTTCTGTCTGGTTGACCTGTCCATTGGAGAGAGTGGGGTGTTGAAGTCTCTTACAATTAGTGTGTGGTGTTTGATATGCGATTTAAGTTTTAGTAATGTTTCTTTTACATATGTAGATTCTATTTTATTTGGGGCATAGATGTTCAGGATTGAGACTTCATCTTGATGGATTACTCCTGTTATTAGTATAAATTATATATTAGTATAATTCTTCTCCATCTCTTCTGATGGATTTTAGTTTGAAATCTATTTTGTTAGGATAGCTACACCTGTTTGTTTCTTAGATCGATTTGATTGGAAAACATTTTCCCAACCCTTTACTCTGAGGGAATGTCTGCCTTTGAGGTTGAGGTGTGTTTCTTGTATATAGAAGAAGGATGGATCCTGCTTTCCTATCCATTCCCTTAGCCTGTGTCTTTTTGTAGGTGAATTGAGTTCATTGATATTAAAAAAATATTAATGTCCAATGATTATTAATTCCTGTTATATTTCAGTTTAGTGTTTGTGTGTTTCCCTTCTTTGGGATTTTCTGGTGTGAGGTTATATGTTGCCTGTGTTTTTGTGGGTACAGTTAACTTCCTTGGGTTGGAGTTTTCCTTCTAGTATTTTCTGTAGGTTGAGATTTGTGGATAGGTATTGTTTAAATCTGGTTTTGTCATGGAATATCTTGTTTTCTCCATTGATGGTGATTGAAAGCTTTGCTGGGTATAGTAGTCTGAGCTTACATATGTGGTTTCTTAGTGTCTGCAGCACATCTGTCCAGGACTGTCTGGCTTTCATGGTTTTCATTGGTCATTCTGATGCGTCTGCCTTTATATGTTACTTGACCCTTTTCCTTTGTCACTCTTAATATTCTTTCTTTATTCTGTATGTTTTGCATTTTGAGTATTATATGGTGAGAAGTCTTTTTTAAAATTTGTTTTAGTCTATTTGGTGCTCTGTAAACTTCTTGTACCTTCTTAGAGATATCCTTCTTTAGGTTGGAAAAGTTTTCTTCTATGAGTTTGTTGAATATATTTTCTGTGCCTTTGAGCTGGAGTTCTTCTATCCCTGTTATTCCTTGGCTTTTTCTTTTGACCCTGTAATTCGTTGGTTTGGTTTTTTCTGGGTGCACCAGATTTCCTGGATGTTTTGTGTTAAGAATTTGTTGGATTTAATGTTTTCTTTGACCAATGTATCTATTTCTTCTATATTATCTTCAAAACCTGAGATTTTTCTCTTCCATCTCTTGTATTCTGTTGGTTATGCTTGCCTCCGCAGTTCCTGCTCATTTACCCAGATTTTTCATATTCAGAATTCCCTTGGTTTGTGTTTTCTTTATTGCCTATGGCATGTTTGGAAGTGTGTGGTTCAGTTAGCATAGATCCTAATTGTATTTAGTTTTATTGATTTACACTGTTCTTATAACCAATGAACAGGTTGTCTGTGCGTTAACTCCCTTTTGGTCTATTGTAGCTCTGGTGAAGTTAGGGGCCAAGGAAGAGCTGATCCCATATTTTAGCTTGCCTTACACATGGCCCCTCTCTGACAGGCTCTTAGTCGGTACTTTTCAAGGTGTTTACCAGCTGTCCCTGCCCAGGGCTAAATGAGTAATGTCCATACTTTATAGTTCCATTTCTACCCAGAATGTGAGACTACCTTACAGTTCACACCCTCCCATAAAGCTCTTTAGTTTTGGTATACAATGTGTAGCCCTATGTCATGTCCACATTTCACATCCTTAACCACAGGGCGTAAGTGTAGACAGCATCTGCTCTAATGAAGGTAAGGAATTAGCCACCCCTAGGGCAAACTTCATTGTTTTAACCTTCATTACTCTACACTTCCCAGATGTTTCTTTGTGTGTGAAAGTTAGCCATGGTTTCCTGGGCAGAAGAAATGAAGAGGTTATGAATTTGAGAGCTAGAATAGGGGATTTGTGGCAGACCTTGTGGGGGCAATGGAGAGTGGTTATGGTGAAAATATATTGAATGCATACATATGAAGTTCTCAAAGGATAGATAAAAAATTAAAAGAAGTTGAATGCAATGTGCTTGCCAGACTGATCATGTACAGAGTAATGCTACCATAATTGATTTTTAAAAAGACTTCGATTTAGTTTTATTTGGCTTAGTGTAATTTACTGAGAAGAGTGATTTTGAGTCATAAATTCAAGAATTTCCTTTAAAGCAGTTGAATTGAATAAGCTTCTCAGTGAAATTCACACACAATTTTAACTGTAGAAGTTACCACTGATTGGGCTCACTTGGTTTCCATCCACAATCTGCATGCTATGGGGACATGGTTTTATACATTGGTTGTCTTTTACATTTACATATTAGTTGCTGTGGATTGCTTCCAGACTAATATGGTTTGATGGACCAAGACCTCCCAAAAGGTTGCCTTGAATATCCCCCCAAAATTACTCGGCATAACTGTTGACTGAGATGAACCAAGCATACAGGTTACACCATGAAAAACCCGATTAATAGTGCCCTTAATCAGCAGGAAGGGTCCCAAAAAGCTAGAATGTGCCATCAAAACAAGTCCCAGTGCCTTTATCAATGCCTTCTCAGTCAGCCCCCAATGTCAGCCACAATCAGAGAGTCTGGTTTGATCACATGATGGTTCAGTCCCAGTCCAGCTGGATTTAGTGCCCATTAGAACAGGCACACTGCCTCAGTTGGTGGACCAACCCCTCGCGTTCCTGACTTCCTTGCTTGTCTTCTCCCTCCTTCTGCCCTTCAACTGGACCTGGGGAGCTCAGTCAGTGCTCTGATGAGGGTCTCTGTCTCTATTTCCATCGATTGAGGGTTGAATATTCTATTGTAATATTTGAGATAATCATCAGTGTGATAGTGGGGCAAGGACAGTTCAGACACCCTCTCCTCTGCTTCCCAAGGACCTAGCTTGGGACATCCCCATGGACACCTGGGATCCTCCCTAGAGCCAAGTTTCTTACCAACCCTAAAATGGCTCCCTTAATGTAGATATCTTCTTCCATAATCCTATATCCACCCTTCCTTCATCTCCACCCTCCCACTCCCCCAAGCTCTCACCAGTCTTTCTCTTCTCCCTTCCCTCTCCCCCTCTCCTCTTCCCCCAACCTCACTCTCACCCCTACCCCCAACCTCATGCTCCCAACTTTTGCATGGCAATCTTGTTTGCTTCAAATTTCCAGGAGGAGCGATATATGTTTTTCTTTGGGTTCACCTTGTTATTTGGCTTCTCTAGGCTTGTGAACTATAGGCTTAATGTCCTTGGTTTATGGATAGAGTCAACTAAATTTCAAATGGCCAAAAGACAATTAAGGTCATGTTCAACTTCCTTAGCGATCAGGGAAATGCAAATCAAAACAACTTTGAGATACCATCTTACACCTGTCAGAATGGCTAAAATAAAAAACACCAATGATAGCCTATGCTGTAGAGGATGTGGAGTAAGGGGAACACTCATCCATTGCTGGTGGGGATGCAAACTTGTGCAACCACTTTGGAAATCAGTGTGGTGGTTTCTCAGGAAATTGGGAATCAACCTACCTCAGGATCTAGCAATACCACTTTTGGGAATATTCCCAAGAAATGCCCAATCATACTACAAAAACATTTGTTCAACTATGTTCATAGCAGCATTATTTGTAATAGCCAGAACCTGGAAACAACCTAGATTCCCCTCAATGGAAGAATGGATAAAGAAAGTGTGGAATATACATGTATTAGAGTGCTACTCAGCGGTAAAAAACAACGACATCTTGAATTTTGCATGTAAATGGATTGAAATAGATAAGGATTCTTCAAATCTTTCAGAGACCCTCAGAATATGGCATTTAAAGTGTTTTAAGAATTTAGGATGTTTCATGCCAGGAGACATATCTGCTCCTGGCAGCACCAAGCTACTTCAAGAGAAAAACGAGCATTCAAGAGGCTCCTTATGGAGCTTGTTAACCATTTGGGCAAAAAAACCTGCTCTTGTGTGAACTGTTTAATGGCATGCTACATGAACTGAACATGCAGGACACACAGAGAAATAAATGCTAAACTTGCCTAATGGTAAGATGATCCTTCTGGGTTCCTGCTTCATGAAAGTGTCTGCTAGACATTCTGCTGGACACAGAAGAAAGTGACTGACAAACTGCCACTATAGGCAGAACTGTCTTTGAAATTTTCTGCTTCATCAAAAAGTCTGCTGCATACTATGGGCCTGTAGGCTGAAGATGGATGCCCCAACAGTACAAAAGAACTTTGGGTGACTGTCCAGGCCACAAGATGTCTCTGTCATTTGTAGAGTTTTGGAAGTTGCTTACAATGACCTTATTGTTTATTTTGGTAATATTTATATCTTTCTGGAGTCTTTGATGGAGTTGAAGAATAGATATTTATTATTATAGTTTTCCTTAGTTATGATAAAATATAAAGGAGATATAAATATTGTAACTGTCATTCTTACTTGATACCTGTTTTGTTATATGTAATTTTACTATGTTAAAGTTAAAACCTACCTTTTCATTTAAACAGAAAAGGGGAGGTGATGTGGGATTCCCCTCTGTATGCTGTGGATATCATTGGTTAATTAAGGAACTTCTTTGGACCTATAGCAGAGCTATAGCGGAAGAGAGCTAGGTGGGGAAAACTAAACTGAATGCTGGGAGAAAGGAGGTGGAGTCAGGGAGAACCATGGAGCTGCTGCTGGAGACAGATGTGATGAACTTTGCTGGTAGGCCATGGCCACATGGTGATGCACAGATTAATGGAGATGGGTTTAATTAAGATGTAAAAATCAACCAATAAGAAACTAGAGCTAATAGGTCAAGCAGTGATTTAAATAATACAGTTTCTATGTGATTATTTTGGGGATAAGCAACCAGGAAGGAACTAGTGGTCTCCTCCAACAGGTTTCCATCCACATTGCACATGGTATGGGGACATGTTTTATACATTGGTTGTCTTTTACATTTACATATCTATTTATCTATAGATTTTTGAAGATTTCTAGCACAAAGTCAATAAAGTATAGAAAACTATATAGAAAATTAAGTCCATATTCATTTGGTCATAAATTTTGTCTTACCCTCACTCTCTTAGATTTTCTCACCATTTTTTTTTCATTTAGTCTCAGATTCTGAGATCTCTTATATGCTTCTCTTTGTCACATTTTTTCCAACAGCCATAGCTGCTGATGTCCTCATTTGTCCTCTATCCTTTCAGTTCTTGTCATTTGTTTTAGAGTGCCAACAATTGGATTTAGACGATCGGCTTGTTCTTGAATCCTTCTCTTTCAGCCACAATCTTTTAAACTAGAATCAAATACTTATTTTTGAATTCTAGTTGCATTGATTTTTTGCAGTAAAATGTTATGCTTTCTCATTGTCTCATAAAAAATATAGAGTTTGGAAATTAATAGAAATATTCTAGTACAACACCTAAGCTTCTTTTAAAATTAATTTATAATTTTACTTTATATGTGTTGGTGTTTTACTCAAATGTTTATTTGTCTATCACTTGTATGCCTGGTGACTTCAGAGGATGGATGAGGGTATCAAATACCCTAGAACTGGACATGCAAATGCCTGTGAGCTGTGATGCAGGTACTGGAGAATCCAGGTTCTCTGGAAAAGCAACTCTTGTTCTTAACTACTGAGCAACTTCTCCAACACCTAAGACCTCTTTTGAACTTTCCACATTATTACCTCATAGTAATATATCCTATAAAAACTAACATCTGCATTAAAATGATCATTGAGCATGTGATAATTTCTTATCTTATGATATATATTAAAGCCTCATTTTCCTTTGCTGAACAAGTACCCTATGCAAATGCCACAAAATCATTCTTCCTATTTTGATCTTTTGTGAGTTCTTCCTAGTTTATTTTCTTATTCAGGTTGGGGACAGACTAATGACGAAGTGTGCTTGTGAGGGTCAAAAGATGTATATTAGTATTCTTAACTGCATCTCAAGGTCACAACAATCAAGGGATACCGGAAAATCTTTGGTTTCACCTGCAGTCTTCTCTGCATCATCCTTTACGGCCCTTTATTTCTTCTTTTACCATCACTAGTTCTACTGACTTTAGAATACAATTTTGATGTTTGTGAAACCCTCTCCTACAAGTTCAGCTAACGCTTCTAGAAAACTGTTTTTTTTTTCCCACCTCTCATTTGGTCTTTGTGGTATCTGTGAAGGGTGAGTTGGTGTTTTGTGCAAGCATGCAGTTTCTAGGTTAGGTTAGGCTTCTTTATGTTATGCCAACATTGCTGTTACTTGGGCTTCTCGAGGACCATCTCTTCAAATGTTATCAGCAAAGAATGTCCATAGATGAGGAAATAAAATTCACTATCTTTCAAAAGGAAGCAATTGTTACATTCCTAGTAAATATTCCATCTAGCTACTCTTTACTGACTCTACAGTATAGTATACTTTTGCATGTCTTATCTCTTGTCTGAAAGTATGGTTTTATATCTATGCCATAATATTTATTTACTTTTTTGGACATTGCCTCCTATTATTTTCCAGAGGTCTTGTGACAAACAAACTGTAACTTGTATTTTATAAAACTGAATTTTTATCCATTACATATTCTTCTTGGTAAATTACTACAGTCTGTATGAAGATATAAATAAATTGTTGGAAAAATTAAATAGAAATCAGAAAACAACTAGATCCTCTCAATAACTAATAAATTAGATGTAAAGTATAAACTGACCATGGCAATCCCCCCATCTTCAAAAGAAGTGTGCTTAATTATATCAGAGAAGTGACAAGAGGAAATATGTTGACAAATGAAGAAATAGTATTCTCTTTCTTTTTTCTGAAATATTTATATTATTAAGTTATGAGAAGAAGTTAAATTGAAATTAAACACAACCCTCAGTGTAAGAGAAAAAACTGGTATGATGTTTAAATTTCATTTTTGTGAGCACTGGTAACTTTTGTATGTGGTAGCATATTTTCTTAAATACTTGCATGTAGAGTTATCCAGTGTTTCTTGATTTAGAGCTATAACAACTAACTAGATGAAGGTAAAGAATATTTTAATTAAATTGAAAATATTAGGAAAATAAGAGAAAAAAATTTAGAGTAAGAACATATAATAATATTTGTAATATTTGAAAAACACAAATAGACTTTTTGCCAACTTTTGTTTTCTAACAGAAATTATCCTTCAATTGCAACATTTAGGTCTTTTTTTAAAAATCTGATCATTATGCGAGCGAGCAGCGAGCGGAGCAATCTCAGCAGCGAGCTAGGCGAGGCGACGCGAGCGAGCGAGCGCGAGCGAGCGAGCGAGCAGAGAGCGAGAGAGCGAGCGAGCGAGCGAGCCGAGCGTGCGGCTACGGCAGCTAGCGAGCGAGCAGCGGCGAGCGAGCGAGCGAGCAAGCGAGCGAGCAGCGAGCGATGCGAGCGAGGAGCGAGCGAGTCATGAGGCCGCGCGCCAGCGAGGCAGCTACGGCGAGCGAGCGAGCGAGCTCAGTAGAGCCGATCGATTCAGCGAGCGAGCGAGCTAAGCCAGCGCGCGCGCGCGCGTAGCGAGCAGCGAGCGAGCGAGCGAGCGAGCGAGCGAAGCGAGCGAGGCGAGCGAGGAGCGAGCGCTCTAGCGAAGCAGCGACGAGCGGAGGCAGCGAGCGAGCGGGCAGGCTATGCTAGGAGCTATCAGCTAGTCTAGCTAGCGATCTATCAGCGAGAGCTAGAGAGCGAGCAGTCTATCTCCGAGTCAATCTGAGCGAGCGTTATCGATGCTATCTATCTATCTATCTATCTATCTAATCTCTCTATCTCTCTCTATCATCTATCTATCTATCTATCTATCTATCTATCTATCATCTATCTATCTATCTATCTATCTATCATCTATCATCTATCCATCTCTCTATTTAATGTGGCTGTGTGTGTGTCTGACTGTATACATGGGTAACACCACATCCTTACAGATTTCTGTGAAGTCAAGAAGAGAGCACTGGATTCCTGGGAGCTAGAATTATAGGCAGTTATGAGCTGCCCAGTATGGGATCTGGACACTGAGCTTGGGCCTTCTGCAAAAGCAGCAAGTGCTCTTAACTTCTGAGCATCCCTCCAGCCTTTGTCTTTACTCATTTTCTCTACTCTGATTTTTTTTTCTTTCACCCCTGACCAACAACACATGTGTGGAAAGACAAATAGGTAATTCCAGAGACTTCAAAGGTGGTCCAGTATGATATTAGACTTAGACTTTTTTTTTAGAGACAGTTGACTAATTGAAGTATCATCAATCCATTGCTTTTCTCCAAAGTGAGTATATAGATTATTAGGAGTTGAAATGGCAGGATGAGTGTAATAATTAGTGATCCTGTGAAGAATGTCTGTGTTAATGAAGTGATTGATTGTCAATAGATAAAATTGCTCATGGGATTGACAGGAAGGGGAAAATAACATTTCATTTCCCAGGTGAATGGCAGCTAATGAGTTTGACTTTCTAATCTATTGTGGATCTATAAGAACAGAGATGAAGAGAAATGAACACCAAGGCTCCAGAGTTATGGCTGTTGAGTGGTCATGATGCATGAAATTTCTCCATGTTAGTTGGTGGTGGAAGGAAGGCTGCTTTGACCAACTTCTGTTTAACAGAGATGAGTCAAGAAGCAGATACCGTAGAGATGGCCACAGATGGCAGAACTGAACAGTGACTGGGGGCGTGATCACTTAAGTTCTACTGATGAAGACATTAGACCTTGTGTTGTCACCACTCATGGGTGTCTTAGGAACTCATTAATATGTCCCATGAGAAAGGCACCTAACACATTGAGAGGACTCAAGGTAAAATCTCATGGGAACCAAATCTTTAAGTGACCTCATAAGATAGTGGTAGTGAATTTTTGTGATATCTTCTATCCTATTCCAGAAAAGCTTAAGAAATAGAAATAGTAAAGCAGGAAAGATAAGAAGCATTGTAGGAATTAATGATTTCTCCCTTATCTGTTATGTGATTTCAGCCACCAGAGGATGAGAGGAAAGTCCTAAATCATCTGAATAGAGACCAATTTGAAGCTAGTCCAAAAAAGCCTTGTTAGACTATGAGTAAAGAAAGTATTTTAAATAGATCTACAGCAATGTTGTGGAGACCAAATTTTAGAGGCAGGTGGTTGAAGCTGCTTTCTATAGAAATCTAGTGTCATTTTGTCTTTATAGCCTCCCACTTCTTTGAGAGATAATTTCATTAATTTAGAGACAGTAGCTGCATAACCTTTGTATTTTGTCAAATTTCCATAAAATTAGATCCTAGCTGGTGGTTGGCTTTCATAAAATACCTTGAGATTTCCATGTTCTTGACAGAATAGGTAATCTTATCATGATCTTGTTCTGTGTTTCTAATTACTTGGCCCACATTAACATACTGTGACTCTAAACTAAGTTTTCCAATGTTTTTACCTTCAAGCAAAGCTTGTTATTTGTGACACATTTTAATAGGAAACACAATTTCTTTTATTTTTATTTTTTTTATTTTATTTTTTTTCTCATTTTTTTTAATTAAAGATTTCCATCTCCTCCCCTCCTCCTCCCCCTTCCCTCCCCTCCCTTCCACCCATACCCCCACTACACCCCTCTCCAAGACAAAGAGCCATCAGGGTTCCCTTCACTATGTTAAGTCCAAGGTCCTCTCAGCTCCCCCTAAGTCCAGGAAGGTGAGCAACCAAACTGACAAGGCTCACAGTGAGCCCGTCCATGCTATAGAGTTCATGTTCATTGCCGTTGTCCTTGGTTTCTCAGTCCTCCTCCACCATCAGCCACATTCAGAGAGTCCAGTTTGGTCCCCTGTTCCATCAGTCCCATTCCAACTGGACTTGGTGGTCTCCCGTTAGATCTGTCCCACCGTCTCAATGGGTCAACGCACTCCTCACGGTCCTGACTTCCTTGCTCATGATCTCCCTCCTTTTGCTCCTCATTGGGACCTTGGGAGCTCAGTCCGGTGCTCCTATGTGGGGCTCTGTCATTTTCTCCATCCAATGCCAGGTGAAGGTTCTATGGTGATATGCAAGATATCCATGAGTATGGCAATAGGATCTGGACATTTCTGGCACCCTCTCCTCAGCTGCCCAAGGACCTAGCTGGGGGCATCTTCCTGGACACCTGGGAACCCCTCTAGAGTCAAGTCTCTGCCAACCCTAGAATGGCTCCCTTAACTAAGATATATAATTCCTTGTTCCCATATCCACCCTTCCTATATCCCAGCCATCCTATTCCCCCAAGCTCTTCCCATCCTCCACTTCACACTTTTCTCTCCCCATCCCCCCTCCCCCCATCCCACCCCACCCCGATGTTCCCATTTTTTGGTCCGGCAATCTTGTCTACTTCCAGTATCCAGGAGGATAACTATATGTTTTTCTTTGGGTTCACAGGAAACACAATTTCTAAAATACATTTCCTGTTGATTAAAGAAAAGAATTTTTGATAAATTATTTTTTTTTAAAAAAATCACATTTCTAAAGAATCAATTTTAATTTTTTAAAAAGAAGATACTCATTATATCCAAACACACATTGAAAATGTATAAACATGCCTTTAATCCCAGCACTCAGGAGGCAGAGGAAGGTACCCTGGTCTATAGAGCTGGTATATTGATACCAGTGGCAAACTTTTTAACATCTTTGCTCAGGCAATTCAAAGGCTATGAATAGCAAACAGGTGAGTGTTCATCAGTCACCTGTAAGGATGCCAGTCCTAACCAGACAGAATAGTTCTCAGTTTCCTTGACTGCAGGATTAACCTTGTAACTAAATGATAATCAGTTATATTTATATTATTGATATTTGTTGATCTTTAATCCTTTTAAGTGTTGATTAAAGTTGGGGGTACTGTAGGCATATGATTCCTTAACCAAAGATATAAATGTTTTCTGATATAGAAGCAATCCCAGATGAAGTATGTTCCTATAAGAGTAGACAGTTAGTAATTATAGATGAAGGATGAGCCAGGGGATAATGGAGGAGTTAGTATTAGTTCTCTCTTGAAGAAGCCTTTCTAGCTTCTGACTATTGTCTGATGTACCATTTGTAACTCTTTAATGTTGATCACACAACATTTTCCTTTCCTTCTATTCTCATACAACATAGGACCATAAAACCATAGAAATTATGAGGACTGGACTTGATATATTAAGATGCTAATAATTCTGGCATTCATGTGATTAGAGTTGCTGAATCTCCGGGGACTTCCATTCTGACCAGGAAGAGTACTGTCCAAATCCCGTGAGGAACAACTGCCTTCTTGTGAGATCTGTGGAGTGTGAAGTAAGGTGAGATTGGGAAACTTCCGAGAACTTCGAAGTTGCCAGCAAGGTCTTAGTCATGAGACGGCATACTGTATTGGATGCCCAAGATTCATTCTGGTAAAGGCAAAGGTATTCAAACATTCATTTGTTAGACAGGTGTCACAGTTCTCATGAATGCGAAAAACAAAGTGTGATGGGAGGGCTCACCTGGCTTAGCATAGTCCTAGTGCTCTCCAAAGTTTTGATTCCTTTTCACCAGTCACTCTGACTTTTGTGTGATAGCACCAGGGGCTTTTTGCACTGCACTCATGTCAGTCATTAGATGCTGCAGAGGGTTTTCCAGGCGCCCAACACTCCGGTCAACAGTTTCAGTAGTACTCAGGCAGAGCAACCACTATTGAATACCACATTAAAACTGCAGCCTTAGGTTCACGTGCTAACATGTGCAGTTGCTGTAGCTCGTATAATGGAATTTTGGTGAACATTAATTGCAGCAATGTTGACAGAGTGCTTATGAAGTGTCTATCCATGAGCAATCTCCTGGCGAATATTAACTCTCCCTTTATTTCTCTTATGCTTAACAGTTATTGATCTGTAGCAGACACGGAGAATGTTTGATTACAGACCTTTTAGCTGCCTCTCTTTCTTTGCCAGAAATTAGACCACACCATGTGCTCTCCCTACTGTCTCCCTTGCACGCTATCTGTCTCTCCATATGCATATATCAGGAAGAGAGTTAAAGAAAAGCATGGAACCCATTTCCTGTGCAACTTCAAGCTAAATTTATCATCCTACTTAGTGCCTGACTTGCCAGTTAGACTAGGCTAAACTACATGAGGTAGAACTTCCTGGAACTTTCTGGAAGCATATTAAGCCAGAACTTTCCTTTAATGTTTTGTTTTTGTGGTCTCTCTGCATAATTGAAGACTCATTTCTTTTCACACACTATATCACTCTATACATGGTGGTTATTTCTCCTAGATGCTTTTTACATTTCAGGTCCGATGGATGTTGGCGTCGTGAGAACTCTAGGATCTCTCTCTTTATCAAGCTCATCTGAAAGACAATCTCATGTCAGCTCCTTTCCCAAACCACCAGCATGAAATTTATAACGCAGATTTCTAGTGCCATCAATAGAAATATGAGTTGAAAACAGTTCATATTTGTGCATGTATACATGCATAATGCTATTTAACTTAAAACAAGTTAGTATTGGTTAAAACTGAAATTCAGGTGGAAGAAATGATCATTTCAAATTATAATTTGCATAATATACTGACTTTGCTATCAGAGTTCATAACATCCTGCAAAGTGTGTTTAGTGTTGGAGAAAACCCGCTTTTAATGATCCAGGAGAAGGCGGTGAAGTCAGGTGGGGATGGAGAGGTAGTGAGAGGAGCAGAAGTAAACCCAGGAGAATCTTAAAAGTGAAGGGGCAATGGCGTGATGGTAAGTAATGGGAAATGGTGCTTATGGAGGAGCCCTTAGTAAGATACAATAGATATAGCTCAACTTGCTTTCCTTACACATAAGCAAATGTAAATTTAGTTAGAAAAGTTCCAATCTGTTCAAGGCTATCTATAGAATAATAGCATTGATCACACAGGCAAGGCTGTGGTTTAAATAGGCCACCCTCATGAATAATTTATGAGTCTGATACAAAATTACTTAGCATCTGATTTTACATATACTTTATCAGCTATATAGTTTTGATTTTCCTCGGAGTGTTCACTTTTCCTCCACTTTGCTGCAAATCTGATCATCACACCTAAGGCAGAACCAGTGCACTCTTCACTTGATTTGGTGGCATACATCTAGGTCTGAGGACTCACCTACTTCTTCAGGGTTTCCTCTTGTTATTTGGAATAGGTCGAGAAAAAGTATGGTAGACTGTGGGGACCCTGAATGAGAACAATTGATCAGGAACATACTGTTAAAACTGGAAGTGACGAAAACATTCAATTAATTGTGCTTGGGTAATAGAGTAAGAGAATCCATAAACAGAGCATTAATGAATTAGCTCCAGCGATGAGTGAGCACTGCTTAAAATCCACAAATTTAGGAATTAAGAAAAGTGACCTCTTTGCCTACTTTTCCCCTTTAATCTTTTTTACATCTAACGGTTTAGTCTCCCAGCCTCTGTCACAGTAGCGTTCCCCTTTTTTTCTCACTCCTCCTGAAAGCAAGCACTAAACCCCACAGAACTGCAAAACACTCTTTGACAGGTTGTCTGCCTCTAGGATTTAAGTCCAAGTCATAGTGCATATCTACCAACATTTATCAGTCTCTTGATTTCAATTGGTCCAAACTATGATGCTATCTTTAACTAGGCAATAAAAATTATATTGTCCTTTCAATTATCATTGAATCTATATACATTGACCATATAAAATTCATCAAAAATTCAGAATGTTGTTGTGATGACTGCAAGTAAATCTGTCATCATAAACAATGAGTAATATCTTAGAAAATATTGCATGGTAAAAATTTAAAATACAAAAATACATTTTTAGTGTGTAAATATTAAACAATATTTAATTATTTTCTTAGTAGATCATCTTAAATTTACTTATTTGACATATCTATTTCTTTTTTATTTTTATTTTTATTTATTTTTTTATTAAAAATTTCCATCTCCTCCCCTCCTCCTCCCCCTTTCCTCCCTTCTCTTCCACCCATACCCCCACTCCCTCCCTCTCCAAGCCAAAGAGCCATCAGGGTTCCCTTCACTATGTAAAGTCCAAGGTCCTCCCAACTCCCCCCAGATCAAGGAAGGTGAGCAACCAAACTGACAAGGCTCACACAAAGCCCGTCCATGCCATAGAGTCCAAGCCCATCGCCATTGTCCTTGGTTTCTCAATCATTCTCCACCGTCAGCCACATTCAGAGAGTCCAGTTTGGTCGCATGTTCCATCAGTCCCATTCCAACTGGACTTGGTGATCTCCTGTTAGTTCTGTCCCACCGTCTCACAGACGCCAACATCCATCGGACCTGAAATGTAAAAAGCATCTAGGAGAAATAACCACCATGTATAGAGTGATATAGTGTGTGATATAGTGTGATATAGGTGTCCAGGAAGATGCCCCTAGCTAGTTCCTTGGGCAGCTGAGGAGAGGGAGCCAGAAATGGCCAGATCCTATTGCCATACTCATGAATATCTTGCATATCACCATAGAACCTTCACCTGGCGATGGATGGAGATAGAGACAGAGTCCCACATTGGAGCACCGGACTGAGCTCCCAAGGTCCTGATGAGTAGCAAAAGGAGGGAGATCGTGAGCAAGGAAGTCAGGACCATGAGGGGTGCGTTCACCCATTGAGACGGTGGGACATATCTATTTCTTAAATATACTGATTACCAAAGTAGAAAAGTTTAATCAATTGCTAGGGGTATTAAAATATTGAAAGATGGTTAGTCAAGAATAAACAAGGAAAGGAAATCAGTAACTAAAATAGACAAAATGAACATATATTTATTCAAATAAGTGAGGCTCTGGGTTCACATTCATTGATGTGTAAAAGTCCTCATCTATTGCAGCTTCCTTGAGTGACTTACAGCAGATAGCATTCAGTCTTCACAGTACCTTCATCAGGAACAGAGGACCTTGTGATGCTTCTAAATCAGCCATCCGTTTATAACTGTAAACTCAGTTCCTTTAAGTTTTCAAACATTAGCTTCCAGGCTTGAGGCCTTCTGAAAAGCTATCGTCGTCATCATCATCATCATCATTTTCACATGCTATCATTGTTTCCTTTATTTTAATTCTTTTCAGTTGCATCCATTCCCTGCAATATAATTGTCTTTATTGGGTGTCAGCAGCACAGCAGCTTATGAAAGCCAATGGAGAGTAGCCCCAACATCCAACACTGGGAAAGTAGAATTCTTGTTCACTTAACCCTTTTAGGGCTTTTTATCTCAAAAGTTGAAATTTAGAAAAAAAAATTTCAGAAGAAAGATAGGATATATTTTTTTTTTTGAAAAATTTGGAATTTATGAAAGTGTCCCATTCTTTCTCATCACTTTTTATTAGTATTCTTGCGTCAGGCGGTGGTATCAAGCTTATGACAAGACTGTCTTTACCCTCATTGTTTAAAGTTGGTTCATGGTACTTTCTTAATTAAGTTTCAATGAAGCCCCTTCATAGGCGTGGCGTTTCCTCTTGAGAGAAAGCCACAAATAAATTAGATACTTACAAATTCTTTGTTAGAGGTTTCTGAAGAGAGGCGGCTGATGTTCTCAGATGTGATGTCAGCCCAGTCAAACAAGTTGTCATGGGTCAACTGGCAATACCCTCTTACCGTTTTCTTCAGGGGCATATCCCGTCCTCCCACGGGGTTAAGCCCAACCAGAGCAGCAGCAGGAGGAGTCTCCCTGATGCAATAAAAGAAATGACTGAGGTCATCTATTCATGTGAAGTTACAAAGATGATCTAAGGAAGTCTTATCTAGCCCGTGTGTCTTCTTGTTGCTCAACATGGTATGCTTTTTTGGCTAGGGTGAGAGAATAAACATATTTTGCTATGAAAAATTAGTTCAGTAATTATATTTGCACAGATGCATAGTTTGAACACTTGCCAGCTTCCTGTGGTTCTGGATTATTGCCAAAAGTGTGTCTGTAATACACTTACTTTTTGATCATAAATTAATTCTGAGTCTGGGTAATTCTGCACTGGGTGTATAAATCATTCTCTTCAGTCAGTTTATTGTTTCAGGGTTTCTGATGATTTTCAAAGGTCAAACACTCTACAAGGTTTTTAATCTATCTATCTATTTTCTATCATCTATCTATCTATCTATCTATCTATCTATCTATCTATCTATCTATCTATCATCTATCTATCTATCTATCATCTGTCTGTCTGTCTGTCTGTCTGTCTATCTATCATCTATCTCTGTCTCTGATATCAGTTTTTGGACATTAATGTGACAGGGACAGCACAGTTCCATTTGCTTCTTATTCATAGCTTGTGAGTGTAAACACATGATTGCTGGATTACTGAAACTGAGGATAAAGAGAGTTCTTTCATAAGTGTTATGCCTCAGTCTGCTGTTGCCAGCTTACCGCTGGACCCTCATGGATTTGTCCTATTGCTGGAAGATTTGGATTATTTTCCTCTTAACTTGAAGTGTACTCAATAGCCTTGTGAGTGAACTGGAACTTTCAGTTGTTGTAAAATTCTGTTGCTGAAAGAGATGCCCTACATAGTTAAGTGTTTTTTTCCATAGTCCTCTTAGTAGCATTTCAGAAAACTGACTGCCAGAACTGGAGAATTTGTAGCTCTCCTGTCCCATTGTACACATCTGTGGACTCTGTGCATCTGTGTGGCAGGGATCATATTGGGAGGCTTAAGGCTCAGTGTTAGCTGAGGTTGTTTCCACTACTTATAAAGAAAGACAGAGGCAGGTGGATATTCGAGTTCAAGGCCAGCCTGGTCTACAAAGAGTGTTCTAAGACAGCTAAGGGCAGAAAAACTATCTCAAAAAAAAAATCATGCAACCAAACAAATCAGCACAAAAACCAAACAATAAAAACAAAAATCATTTTATCCTTGACACAGATAAGAAAGGTCTCAGAAATTTGATTTTCTTCCACTTTTTTTTTTTATAACTTAGGATGCAGAACAAAAAGGGTGCTGGAGGCTTTCTAGAAGTGACAACTTCCCTCTAAGAACATGCCTCTCACAAAGGATCTAATTCTTTCATCTCTAGAGGAGGTGAAGAAGAACACACGAATAAGGGCTCTGTGCAGAACTGCAATCCCTGCTTCATGGATTTGAGATGACCGGGATGCTCTAAAATCTCCAAACTCCTTAGCCAGCATAGCTGATCATCTGTGTAGTAGCTGCTACACTGTCCACTATCAGCCTACAGGAAAGAAGGAAGAGTCACAAGCGCTCCTTCGGGTGAAAGCAGCACTGAAAGTTCCTGAATCATGAGGTGGAACCATAACAAAAAACACAGGTTTATTCATGACAATGACCAGGAACCAGAAAATATTAGGTTTTCCTTTTAGAACTGTGACAAATTGGACCTAGGGAACTCTGTCATCTCATTCCTGTCACAGTTCCCAATTTCAGAACACAAACATTTTGAGATAAGGTAACCTGGAGTGGGTTGTACCGTATTAGGATTGACATTCCATTTTTACACATTTGATGAAAGTAACTCACTCGTCTTTTCCTTCTTGCTCCATCTGAGAAAACAAAAAGTCTCTAAACATCGCAACACATTTCTGGAACAAGGAAGGTTAGTCTTTGAGACACCCCCTGACCTAAGTGCCTGTTGTGTTGTTATACAGTCACCTTATACAACAAATATTAGTAAGTACATCTAAGCGCTGAGTGACATCAAAGAAAGCATTTTATCTAAGCCGAGCTTTGCAATTACTGAGTTGACCAGGTCTAGAGGAACAGGAGTTACAGATTACTTCCAGAATTACAGTTGAGCCGAAGACAACTCAGTCTCCCACAGCTGCATGGCTATTGGTTGAGGAAAACGGTTTTTTTTTTTTGTCCTGTTTCAGGTTTATTTTCTATCATGTATATACTCCTGCATACCATCCCCTAAGTGGTGCAGATCTGTGGGGCATGAGTAAGGATCTCGGGAATTACAGAGCAGGTCTCATGATGATCCTACCTCGCAGGGAGTGTTGACAACATCCTTATCACTTCCACAGGCCTAGCTGTATCTCTGTTTTCATGATTTCTGTATCTTGACTAGGCTCCAAATTCTGTGTTGAATCACCACAGGTACCGTTGCCTCATAAACGTGGATAGTCATGCCATGCTTAGAGGAAAGCAGATATCTCCTAACAACTCATATTTTTCTCAGACTACTACTTTCCTCTGTCAACTTTTCTGCAATGTTCCCTGAAGCCTGAAATGGGTGATATGTGCTTTCATTTTTTTTTTAATGACCATTAGACTACTATGGCACAAAAGAGTTGCCTGTTCTCAAGAGTTTAATTGATGTGAGTCTTTGCCAGTAAATACCACCAGCCATAGGTTTTTCTTCTGAAACACTGATTAATAACCATACGTAAATATATGAATACAAGAACTTTTTGATATCGTTCATAAGCAAATGACATGCATTTTTCAAAGCAACAGTGAAAGCCTCTCTGCTGGAACCTATGATCTCCCCAACTATAGGTTTTTTTTATTTTATTTTTTATTTTTATTTTTTGCCTGACTTACTGTTTAAGACATGAGTTCCTTATCAGGCAGTGGTGGCACATGCCTTTAATCCCAGCACTTGGGAAGGAGAGGCAGGCAGATCTCTGTGAGTTCAAGGCCAGGTTGGTCTATAGAGGGAGTTCCAGGACAGGCTCCAAAAGCAACACAGAGAAAAACCCTGTTTCAAAAAAAAAAAAAAAAAAAAAAAAAAAAAAAAAAAAAAAAAAAAAAAAAAAAAAAGACACGGATGGGGTTCCTCAATATAGAGCAGGATGTATAACTACTTGCAAAGTACCCATAAGAGTTGTGCTGTTTTGCACTAGTGATTACACCTTTCCTGGTTTGATGGCCATGTTAACCTGTAGCCATACAGGTCTATGGGAGACACTGCATCCCAGTATCGAGCATAGTCTGTTTTGGTACTACCCAATGGCTCATTGTGAGATTCCAGCTCAAACCTAGACTTATTTCTCTATATTCTAAAACCCAAACAAAACAAACTGAAACCAGACCATATGGTACCTTTAGCAGCATGGCCTTGCCACCTTGTTTTGGCATATACCCAACAGAAGTGGCAATAGCGTATATTGAATATAGGATGTTAGAAAGCTCCCTTTTCAAAAGTGTTAGGAAGCAGCAACAGAATATATCCTGTTTTCTCATATAATTTGTTAAGGTGCATCTCTCCACTAGGGACTTGAGATCATTAATATTAAAAGTCATTATTGAATATTGTGTATTAAGTCCTGTCGTGGTGTTGTTTTGTGGTGTTGTATTAGACAGATTGCAATTAAATGCTCTAGAATACAATCTCATTTAATTTAATTTAATTTCAGCTCAAACCCCTCAAAACCTCTTCTACTGTGATTGTGACTTTAAGTGAGCTGAAACCTACTTCTGGGAAAGACACAAAAGTATTCCACTTTCCAATCATCGACAAACAAACTTGGCAACTCAGAAGTCTACCAAGTCAGGAATATGTGAGGATCTTACCTTCCTCAATTAGTTCATCTGTAATACAGAATGAAGATGATCTAGTTCTCAATAGGCTCAGGAAATAACCAGGTAACTGGAATAACCGACATATTTATATAAAATGTCCGGGTCTCTATAATTTATAAGTCAGCCACAGGTACAGCTTGGTGGAGAGAAATTTATACTTATTTTTCTATCTTCCTCTTGTTTGGCCAAGATATCAATTAAATAAATCAATTCATTGTCGTTACCCAATTCTGTTGTCTAATTTTCTTGGGAAACAAACTGAGGTGAAGGGTACAGGAACCAATATCATTAGGAGGTATTTTTGCTGAAACCAGCTATAGGAAGACTCCTGGCTAACTTGTTTGGAAAATCTCAGTTATCTGGAGTGGGGATAGATATTATCTCCACATTTACCGGGTCCTAGAATGTCTGTTATTTTAAGTACATATTGGTAAACTGTGCTTTTAAAGGGCTCAATTTCCTTTTTTTTTAAAAAGAGATTTATTTATTATATACATACAGTGTTCTGCTTGAATGTACACCTGAAAGCCAGTAGAGGGCACCAGATCTCATTATAGATGGCTTTGAACTACCATGTGGTTGCTGCGAATTTGACTCAGGACCTATGGAAGAGCAGGCAGTGCTCTTAACCTCTGAGCCATCTCTCCAGACCAAGGGCTTTATTTTCTTACAGGCTTATTTATTTTTCTTTATGAATATGTGCCTCTGTGAGTTTAATGTACAACACTTCTGTCAGGGTGCCTGCAGATACCAGCGAGTATCAGCTCTCCTGGAACTGGAGTTGCAGACAGCTGTGATCTGCTTGGTGTGGGTGCTGGGAATTTAACCCTGGTTCTCTGAAAGAGTAATAATGTCTTTTAACTGCTGCGTCATTTCTTTTGTACTAAAATAGGACTTTTGATCTTGTAAGAGTACTCTTGTTGTCTAGATGTGTTATATATATATATATATATATATATATATATATATATATATATATGGTCAAGGCATTTCCACTACTGTGTTACTGTGTTGTTATTTTTTTAACTCATTTTTCAAATTCCCTTTTCTTGTTTCCTGAGACTAGAATTTGGATGAATTTAGACATCCTCTAATTTTTATCCAGGGCCGCCAGACTCCCTTAGTACTGCTTTACCTGCAACTTAAATGGTCTAATAAGGTTTCTTTATTTGTTCACTCAGATCTTATATTTTATTTCCTTAGTTATTTGTTCATTGAAAGCATTTTTTGCACTTTGCATAAGTTTAGAGATTTTCCTGTATTTAGTCTGTTGATTTCTGCTCTCATTATAACCAGAGAACAGAATATGTATGATTTCAATACCTTTAAAGTTGTTCCTCTGGACTGGGTAGTGGTGGAGCATGTGCCTGTAATCCCAGCACTCAGAAGGCAGAGGCAGGAAGATCTCTGCGAGTGTGAAGCCAGCATTTTATAAAGCAAGTTCAAGGACAACTAGGGCTGTTACACAGAGAAATCCTGCCATAAAAATCGCCCCCACCCCCACCCCCAAAAAACCTTGTGGCTCTAAGAGCTGGAGAAACAGTTCAGAGGCTAAGTGTACTTCCAGAGATCATGAGTTCAACTCCCAGCAAACACATGGTTGCTCACAGTCATCTAGAACGAGACCTTGTGTGCTTTTCTGGGATGTAGGCAGGCAGGCAGGCAGGCAGAACGCTACACATGAACAATAGGTAAATCTTTAAAACAAAACAAAAAATTTTTAAAAAATGTGACTCTGAGAGCGTTTTGTCTGACCATGGATCAGGGAGGACATGGTCCATTATACGTAGCTGACCACACCCACTATGCTGTCAGGTATCCTTTCTTTTATGAGCGGCTCTTCATCCCTCCACTGTGTGCCGCAGGTATAGATGAACAATATCTGCCCCTCAAGCTCCCATTGCCCCTACAATACTAGATCACCTAGATCACATCCTCGAGCAGCACTCCAAATGTGATCTCCAGCAGCTTATTCATAGGTCCGTATCCTCTTGCGAGGTGGCAGGGAGGAGTGAAAAAGTGCCTACCCATAAGACAAGCTTGATCTTTTTCATCTTCTATGTCCTATTGCTTTATCTTTCTATTTCTGTCCACTGTTACCGGAAATTTAGGGTATAGTCGTGAATTACTGCACATTTGCTTCCAACATTGAGCAAAACTCAAGAATTTTGTGCATTTAAAGGTGACCCTCCTCCCTCCAAAAAAATCTGTATTTAACATTGTGTGTCCCTGCCTCTTCAACGTCCTCACATACAGGCAACTTTACATGAACCTGGCAGGGGTGATTCCTTCCCCACAAGATCTTCTTTCTCTACCACACAATGGGAAGCACTAGATCATTCTGACCCACCAGTTAACGTCTAGTCCAAGTTGCAGGCTTTCCAGAGGCTTCTAGCCCTCCTATCAACCTTTTACTTAGGTATTCTGGCTTGATCCCATAACAAATCTTGCAACATTTGACATTGAATGATCCCTTTTGTAAAACTGGGCTGTGTCTTTAGCAATAGCGATTTACCTTCAATTTCTGAGAGGCAGCCAAGGGCAACCTCAAAATCCTATATTGTTTGGAGAATCTCTTGGACTTCCCTGACTAATTGAAAAGGTGGTTTCTCATGCCTGGTGCTAAAGGTTTTGTTAGAGTGCTCTTGAGGGAGGCATTGTTATCCGAAGTGGCATGAATTATCTAAACTATATTTGCATATATGCACATAAATTTATGTATACTGTATATAATTTTAAGTAAGTATAAAGTTATATGACTTCCTATGGCTATTTCTGTGCAGGTCTCCGCAAATGTTACAACCAGTGGGATAAAAATCCGAATAAACAAGAAGGCAATCTAGTTGAACACAGCTCAGCAGTCAGTGTTGGTTCAAACTTCTAGAGTCTGACACTGGAGAGTCTATTTTAGGCATATTTAAGTACAGTGCAGTTTAGAAAGTTTCCTGGCATAGCACAATCGCATACACACAATGAGGCATAATTACATCAAAATTTTTCTCAAAGTATGTGCCACTTTTTCCATGAAGATGGATTCTAGAGATCAGCTACAGATTAAGAATAAATTAGATTGATCTTAATTTATGTGTATGAGTGCTTTTCTCCACGTATGAATGTGTACCATGAGTTCCTGATACCTGTGGAAGTCAGAGTAAGGCATCAAATGCCTTAGAACTGGAGTTACAGATGGTCCTGAACCACCATGTGAGTTCTGGGAACTGAACCCTCATTCTCTGAAAGAGAAAAAACTGTTCTTAATCATGGATCCTACCTTCCACTCCACTGAGAAATTATCTTAAAAGAGAAAAGCTTTATTTTGGCTCATGATTTCAAGGGATACGATTTATGCTTTAAAATGTTGGTTTGGGCCCACATTATATAATATGTTATGGTGAGAGCAGATAGTAGAGAAGGCCTCTTCTCTACTCATTGCAATCGTAACTGGGGTGGGGATCAGATAGACTGGAGTCTAGTGTCCCTTTTAGGACACACATTGGGTTTTACCCACTAAGGCTTCTGTTACCTCAGTATAATGCCACAGACTGTGGATAAAGACGTCAGAACTTGATATCTGTGGATATTTCAGATTGAAAATATAACAAATAAAATTGTGCTCTCTTAGAAACTGGACACTAAGTGAGTAGGAGCAGAGGTTGTTTTGTTTAGGGATGGCTTTATAAAGGCAGTAGATTCATTTCATTTATGTTTAGCTTTTACTGTTATTTAAAATGTATATTGTATTAAAAACAGAAGGGGACAAATGACATGACTGGTTACTGTTGGAAATTATCAGTTATTTTACTCTGGTATATTATGCAATTAAGTAGCAGCATTTAACTTTATTCATTTTAATATTTACTTAATTAGAACTTTTAAAAGTCATTTGTCATACAAAGTGAATGATATACAAGAAAACCAAGTTCATGTGCAATTGATTATAAATATATTTGTTCTCACCCTCTCTTACCATCATTTTTTCCCCACATATCCTCATTTCCAAAGCCTTCTTGACACTTCCATTTGCACACTCCCTCATTGAGCCATGGCCTGTTGATATCCCCATGGGTTCTATGTCTTTGGATTCATTCCTTATTGGAGACTCATTGGATACTTTACTTTAGAGTATTAGCTTTGTATTTCAGGTTGTTTCTGGAAGAGACAATTCCTGAAAGTATAACTTCAGTTGTAGTAGAGATCCTAAGGTACTAGAGATGCTAGGACACTGGAAAGTCTACAAAGTACAGAGACAGGTGTGGAGTGGAGCTGGGCTGAACCTAGAAGACAAGCTGTGTGTACTATGAATGTCAGAGCTGGAGAAGTGAGCCTACCCAAGCCCTTTGGAGCCCATGAGTGAATCCCAAATGCTAGACACTAAGATATAAAATATGGATTTTCATGACTTAGTTTTCATTTGGAATAAGAAAGTATTTAATATGATTTTTTAAAATTTTATAGGCACCCACAGTTAAGACATCAAAATTTTTAAGAGACACTGAACTTTTAGAATCCTAGCATTTTTTTTTTTTTTTTGGTTTTTCGAGACAGGGTTTCTCTGTAGCTTTTTTAGAGCCTGTCCTGGAACTAGCTCTTGTAGACCAGGCTGGCCTCGAACTCACAGAGATCCGCCTGCCTCTGCCTCCCGAGTGCTGGGATTAAAGGCGTGCGCCACCACCGCCCGGCTAATCCTAGCATTTTTTGAAAACTATTGGATCTCAGTAAATGGAGAGTGTTTTATTTTATGATTTTAGGATGAGATCATAGGGACAAGAACAGGAATTATTATGTCTTAACAGCAATGTGTTTGTGTGTCAGGTTGAAAAAGAATGAACTGTGTTGGTGAGTTTTTGTAAATTTGATATAACTTAGAGCCACCTGGGAAGAAGGAGCCTTGATTGAAACAAAAATGCCTCAATCAAATTAACCTGTGACTGTGTCTATGAAGAGTCATCTTGTTTGATGCCTGATGTGGTGCAGCTTAGCCCACTGTCAGTGGCCGGTAGACCTAGGCTGCATAAGAGGACTCTCTGAGCATGAGCCAGATAGAGAGGCGGTAAGTTGCAATCTTCTGGGGCCCAACTTCAGTTCCTGCTTCTAGGTTCCTGCTTTGAGTTCCTTCCCTGATTTCTCCCAGTGATAGACCGATCAGTAGACTGTAAGCTGAAATAAACCTCAAGTTGCTTTGATCTGAATGTTTTTATCACAGCAACAGAAAAGCAAGCTAGAACAAATGCCAAAACTTTTCCAGCAGGGGTCTCCACATTACCTGGGTATAACGTATACAACAAAAAACTTCTGCTTAAAAGTGACAATTCATCACTTAGTAATTAATGCACATGTATACATCATTTTATTCATTGAAGGTATATAACATACTGATATTGTAAAAATATTCTAAGTGAATCCATAGGCAGGCTGCTTTCTTCTTTTCTATGCCAGTACATCGTTGGGAATTAAAACTATTAAGTCAAAATCATAAACACTATGCAATTCTGGAAAAATTTTGTTCTCACATTGGGTCACCTTCCTTGTTTACTTTGAGCTGCATTATTTATGCATTTAGTATCACCCATTTTACTAGCTTTAGGAAAATAATTTGCATATTTATAGAAACATCCCCCAAAGTTTAGCTGAAACTCCTGGAAACAGCTTTTCTTACCTCACATTTGTTCCTTGTGTTGCCTGTGATGGGTCATTTGTTGTTTTGTTTAAATAATCCAAATGTTTAATTTCTAGATTTGGTTCCTTTATGTTTGGGCATTACTGCTGTTATTCTGAATATAGAAGGATAATATCTTCAAATGTAATTGTAGTTTGAAATCCATAGAAAAAGAGTAATTGGGGACTCACGGTGTTTAGGAAGGATGCTATTATATTTTTCTGAAATATCTATTCTAGTTACTTCTCACTGGCTTTCTAAAAACACTGGTGACTGTTGTAAATCTTTTCAGGAAACTACTGAATTCAGCTAAATGGTGAATTAAGTAGAGAACTTTTGCTATCTCCCCATCAGTGATTTATCAAAAATCTCAAACTCGCTGGGCGGTGGTGGTGCACGCCTTTAATCCCAGAACTAGGGAGGCAGTGGCAGGCGGATCTCTGAGTTCGAGGCCAGCCTGGTCTACAAGAGCTAGTTCCAGGACAGGCCCTAGAAACTGCAGGGAAATCCTGTCTTGAAAAAAAAAATCTCAAACTCATGCTTGATATAAATACTGTGCAACATGTATTTCCTAAAATTGAATCTGTATTATCCTCAAATATCCTCCTTGATAAATTTTTCTTCCATGTGTGGAAAGGTTCTTAAATGAAGAGGAATAGAATTGCATGCTCTCAACAACCAGTAACTAAGATATATTTATAAATTTTACAATCTCTCATAGTCTGAAGGCAAACATCTAACATTTATCAGAAAAAGGCAAGATTCTACATTCATAGAACAGACAATAGAGAGATTTATAGATTAGTTGGAGGGCTATTGTTCTGTTCTGTTCTGAAATATTTAGAATATCACAACTAGAGACTGGAGCAGGATTGAGATTTTAAAACAACTGTGGTTATAAAGGAAGAAGCTGTTATTGCAAATCAATGTTTCAATTCACTCTGGGAATGTTTGCGCGTCACTGAGAATTTCCTTCACTATCGCTGTGCAGGATGGTCCACTCTTGCCTGCTTTTCAGCTATGGCAATCAAACAGATGAAGTAAAGAATTCTTTATTGAAATTGAAAGCATCAGGGAAGTAAGAGAAAAATGATGTGCAAGGAGTACTTAGGTTATCAGTTGATATAAGGGAATAAAATGAAGATAGACTTTGGCTTGCCGTGAGTTTGAATACCTAATGGCAATTATCCTTCACATCCTGACATTCACTTGTTTTCAATCTCAAAGTCTTTTTTCCTTAGTTCCTTGCCCTGCACACCCTTATTGTAAAGACAGTGTAGCAATGACTGTGATCTTTTAAGGCTTTCCCACAGTGAAATGATCTATTATGTTAGTATGCTTGGCAGCAATTGACAGGTTGAACTACCCTCAACCATCACATTTTTCCAAATGGAATACATGGAATATTAGGATTTATGAGAGAAAAATGGGTGTTATAATTATTTATCTCATGAAGAATGCAAGTGTAAACGAACAGCTTATTAAAAGAGAAAATCATCTTGGGTTGAAAACGAGGAGGAATGACATTTAATTTTTCAGGTGAATGTTAGCTAATGAATTTGACTTTCAGATCCATTGTGGATTTATGTGGCCAGGAGAATAAGAGAAATAGTTGAAGTCAGCTATGATTCAGAGTAATTTCTGTGAAGTGGTCATGATTAATGAGATTTCTCTGTATCCGTTGAGCTACTCCATGTCGCGGAATATTTTGATCATACTCTGACACTCCTGAGACTGTCAATAAAGTGTGCCTTGGGTGAAGCTAGCTACTAATTGACCAGAATTATCCATAGAGGTTTTACACGACTCAGAACGTATAAAGAGAGATGGGAAGTAATAGGGAAGGATTTTAAGTATTCTCTGCCAGTTTGGATAGAGGAAGGAGAGATAGAGAGGAGGTTACTGGTCACTTCTTTGCCATCTCTCTAATTAATCAGGTTTTAATCCCATATCTAACTGCCAAGTTTTTATTAATAATAGAATAATTTAGATAATTGTTACAACTGGCACCCAACATGGAGCTTGAACCCATGACTCTGAGATTAAGAGTCTCATGATGGTTATTTTATATTGGTATGGATTTTCTATATTGATAAAAACTTAAGATTATTTTTGTTATATTGTATACATGTTTCTACTCTTGTTTACAAAATTTTCGTATAGTAATACAAATTTGATGTCATTTTGTTATATTGGGTTATATGTTTCTTTTCTTGCTGAAAGTATTGTACCTATATGGCTCATTAAAAATGTAATGTAAAGTTCTAGTCCTTGAAATATGCTAATAATAAAGAAAGACTGGTTAATAGTCATCTATAACAAATCAAACTTATAGTCATATTAGGTATGTTTTCAAGGTCAAATAGTGATATATTTTAAATAGATAAATGGTTTTTAAACTCTTCTGAGACCTACAGAATATGGCATTTGGAATGTTTTAATAACATGAGACTTTTGATGACAGTGACACATGTCTGTTCCTGGCAGCACCAATCTACATCAAAAAAGATATGATAATTGTCAAAGAACCTCCATATGGTGTTTCCTTTCATTGTGGAAAAGTTAGCCACTGGGAGGAAACTGCACTTGTCTCAACTGTTGACAGCATTTTGTCCAAACTGGACAAGGAGGACACAAAAGAAGGTGACTGCCGAACTTTACCAAGACAAGGTAGAACAATTCTTCAAAATTTTCTGTTTTCACAAAAAGCCGGTCAGAACTTATAGACCCATAGGTTGAAGACTGATCCCCACATTGCAGAGAGAAGTTGTGTGGCTGTCCGGGCAGCCAGACATTTCCGTCGTTGCTATAATTTTGGAAGCTGTTTGATCTGCACTTCTGTTTTCTCGGTAATATCATATTCTTTTCATTTCTCTGATGGAATTGAAGACTAGATAGTTATAGTTGCAGTTTTCCTTGTTACCAATTTCGAAAAAGAAACTTACAAAAGAAATGTAAAGTGTATAAGGTTGAGAGACATAAAAGTTTAAGTTGTTTATCTAAGAAAATATTTTGAAATCTAAAAAGATAGTTTTGGGTTGATAATATAAGTTAAGATGAAAGTGAAATAGGTACAAAAGTTTTGACTCACCAGGATAGGTTAGATAATGGATTTGCCAAATGCCAATGGACTGAATATTGTGAATATAATTCTTACCTGTAATTGTTCTTATTTTATATAATTCATTTTGTTAAAGTTAATTATTTTCACTTGTATTGAGACAATACATGTAATTGTTTTTTATTGAATACAGTTAGTTTTACTATGCTTGAGCTAAAATTCCCTTTTTAAAATTTAGACAAAAGGGGGAGATTGGGGGACATTTGCTTGTGCTGATTTCTCTGAGACAACCAGTAGTGTCTGACCTTGATTCAGAGGGTGAAGTCCATATTCAGCTAGTCAGAGAGGATCACAGATTTCCCTGGTGGACTCAGAGATAGATAGAAGGGCATACGGAGGAGGAAGACAAGGAACCAAGGTGTGGTGTGGCCCCTTTGATTCAGGAAGTAGAGAGAAAAGAGTGATTGTGTCTGTATTTTTCTGTGGATATCTCAGAGTTATTCCCTAATGTTTACTGTTGAGCTTTATTTTTTAATAAAACAATAAAAGAAATCACAATATCAGACCATCAATAAAAGCGTTTTAAATATTTATTCTATAATATGTCTTTTAAAAAAAAAATAAAATGCACTTTACATTTCCATCTGTGACATAAAATCATAAGAAATGTGTAGTTGAAGAAGAAGTATGGCATTTTGTTGTTGCTATTTCTATATACAGAGCATCAGTTTTCACTGACATCCTTCACTTAGTCCACTAGAGATACAATAAAGGAGAATTGCATTGCATTAATGGTGTGAACTGAAGAGAATTAAAATAACTAAGACTGTGTGAGGAAGGGGAAGGAGAGGAGCCAAGGAAACCCAAAGCTAAGAGCCAATGTTCAAAAAGAGTCACTAATTTGCAAGTTAGAAGAGCTGACAGTGTGAAATAAATGCCTGTCTTTAGGTTATCTCCTTTGTAAAGTATCCACTATGTAATGTTAATCATTATGTGTCTTACAGATTTCAGAAAGCCAGATCACACAGAGAATTATAATGGATTATTCAAACCATTAAACCCAACATTACACTTTGGAAGACATACTTGAAATGACTAATGGATTCTTTTCCAACCTTGTGAGAACTTGTTGATTGGTCTTCAAGTATCCTAAGATGCTAAATTCTAATATCAATTTAAACTTAATTGAACAGGATAGAAAAGGGCTTTTAGAGATCCTGCCCACCCTCTGTAAAGGGTTGCATTATCTAATGCTAACCTCCTTTGTCTTCTGATTCAGAAAACCATCAAAGAACAGTGAATACAGCCGCAAAGCATTTTGAAGAAAAAAGTATTCATTGCGAGAAAATATGTACACAAAAGCTATATGGCTATTAAAAATGTCAATGTTAAGATGGCTAATCTGTTTAAAAGATGGAAGTTTTCTAAGGCTCTCCATACTATACCGGATATGGGTGCTGCTGCTGAATGAATGCCAGAACAAAGTAGTGAGAATTTATTTATAAAGACACAGTGTCATTTGATTGAAAGACATGGAGATGTTGGGAAACTCCTACTGCACAAGCAAGCTTTCATATTTCAGAGAGTCCTTTGCTGACCACTGTGATAAAGGAGTCATCTGCATGATAATTTAACTCACTATTCAGTCAAGATGTGACTTCTGGCCCAATCATGACACAACTATGATGTAAATAACTACAGATTTTCTGAGAGTATTTAAGCCTACTACTGTCAGAGGGAACCCATATTTAGTACTGCAGATCAGGTTGAGAATCTGTGGGTAGGAATGTCCCAGTCCCCAATATAATAGGCTTTTGCTGTTGTTACAGTGGATTGATATGATGTCCTATCATATTGGTCTCTAAATATTTGTGTTTATATCGATACATTTCTGAAGGTATCAGCTTAGCATACAGAGGCAGACTATTTATATTGCTTGCTGATTATTTGCAGGAAGTCATACCATTCAAAATGCTAAGGATAAGTGACTAGTAAAATGTGACTAATATTTAGTAAAGAACAAAATTTATATACGTCAAGGAAAATGGCAAAAAAAATGTGAGAATTGAGGAAATGGTCACAGTGTTGGGAAGTAGTCATTTTCCTCTGAGCAGGACAGCCATTGGTCATCATAAATCGACGTGATTGGGGTCATCAACAACATAACTTAGCAAGGAAATAAGAAAAAGAAATAAAGAAAAGGAGGAATGAAAGGAAAGAAGGAAGAAAAAGAAAGAAAAGAAAAGAAAAGAAAAGAAAAGAAATGAAAAAATAGCTACTACTAGGTCAGGTCAGTGTTTGGTATTGAGTCTGTTAATCCTCTCTAAAGTGGTTATCATGAGACTATCACCTACACTCTGAGAAATTACTTTTCTCAACTCCTCAGTGAACTGTGACATTAGGGGTAGTGTGCTGGCTTGTATAGGAAGTAAAAAGTTAACTGACATCAGACCTCCAGAGAAGCAACTTTCCTGACTCAGTGACCATGCCTCAGTGGGCCTTTTCAGAGATGGAGCTCTCTCAAACAAATTTCTTTAGGAAACTCCTTGCCCGTGTTCCTCTATGACCAATCAGCTCATTGTTTTAGCAAACCGGGCTGTGACAGACAACTTTGTGTTGTACTCTCTCTACCCTATGGGGCATGAAGTGATATTTACTCATGACTCACCTTGGGAGAAAAGCAACAGTGCTGAGAATTTTCTAATTATTGCTCTATGAAGAAAATACACAATAGTAAAACAGACTGTAGATAAGCGATTCTCAATAGGGAGTCTGTCTTGTCCTAAAGACTTGTCAGTGTTTAGAGACATTTTTTTCCATCTTAATTGAAATGATATAGAGCAGAATGGCTTTGCAGTATCTAATTGAAACCAAACAGGGTCATTATAACTCCAATGCCCAGGTTGCTCCAGTACAAGAATTAATGCATCTCAGAAAAAGTCAGTTTGGGGCTTGGAGCAATCAGAACTCCCTAGTTAGGAGAAATGGTTATTCTTCAGAGACCTGGGTTCAATCTTCCGTCCCCATGAGGTGGCTCGGAGCTGTCTATAACTCTAACTGTTTGTTCCCTAAGACTCTGTAGCCCTCTTCCGGTTTCCAGGGCACCTTACACAGGAGGCAAATAGACATAGATACAGTCAAAACATTCACGTACACAAGTTAATAAAACTTAAGGTAATTTTTAAAAGTCATCTTGCTGAAATTATTATTATTTTTTTACCACAATGAAAACACAAGGGCCAAGGGGTTCAATCTGTTACAACTTTAAAACCAAGAAAGTGATCTGTTCTGGCTCCTGGGACTTTCCTATAACCATATTGACATAATCATCCTAATTATGAAAATTTCAGTTCTGAAACTTTATGCAGATGATGCCAACAGATGTGTGACTTACTGTTTTAACAATGTGGTTCAAACCAAACAACATTTCAAGGAAAGGCAGACTAGTGTTATTTGCCTTTGCTTTCTTGACACATTTCCAAGGGAAAAAATGAATTAGTAACAACCACAAAATTTATGTTGCAGAAAGCATTAGTCTATTTGAACTTACCTTACACTATTTAAATCTATCAGATAAAAAATGGAAACATATCTATGGGGGTTGCCTGGAAACACATCAATATTTCATCTAAAATAGTTCTGTTGCCTGCTACATTGCACAATTTTGCATATTTAGTTATTTGGGGTATTTTATTTTGGCTATTTTTCATGCATAATTCACTTATTTTTTTGTCGGACATTTCAAAACATGGAAATACACTTTTAAATGGGAAATCATTACAGAGCAGCATTATTAGAGTTAAAACCTTTTGAAGAAAATGGTATGTTCATGTTGTTTCTTTCCTCTTGAGAGAGTAAATTAGTGATATAGTAGAGGTTAGTATCTGTCCATCTGATTAAAAGATAATTAAAATACCATTAATCATTTCTGAAAAATGTTAAGGGTGCATGTAATACAAAGCAGAAGAAGTAGATAAAATCGAATTCCTAAGATCTCTCTCATCCTGTATCAAAAAAATTGTTACTCTATAAAAGGAATGGCAACAACCTCGGGGAAAATAAACCTTATGAGGGGGCAGAGTGGTTTCTGCTGCCCAGATAAATACTGCGAGGGTCACAGTCATGTACACTGACACTGTTGAGACTCAAGTCTACAACACTGACATTCTGCCTCCATACCCTGCTAGGAACGGAACTATGAATAATCATTTGTTCTCTGTAAGCTATTTCATAAACACACTTTCATGGTAAATATGAAGTCCCAGTCCACTCAACGGGTTGTTGTAAGAAGATAATATAAAGCTTTAAGCAGAGAGAAAAATCCATTGGGTTATTTTGGTGAACTGGAAACTCCAGGCCAAACATCATATTAATGACAGAATTCTTTTCATCCTCGGTGTTAGGACTTCAGCAAACAGGTACTGATTCTCATAAGGCACGATGATGAATCACATGGAAGGACTGTGTTGTTCTTGTCAAGTAAGTCTGTAACACACTAACATTAAACATTGATTTAAAAACAAACTAATAAGTCTGATGAATAAACATTATAACAAAATATGATATTAAGCTTTCTGAAAAAATGACTTACACCCCACACTCAGGATTAATGTCATTTCCAAATGTTTATGAATAATAGAAGCACGTTGAGGAAAGAAAGGGCCCATAGGTTTGGGTCCATTCTGTCTTCAGTAAAAGTCAGAGAGTTGGAACTTACTTCTGGTCCTTCAAGTTTATTGTCAACAGGTGTGGCTAATATCCAGACCTGGTATTTCAGGTATTAAGAAGTAGATCTGTTTCTACCTCAAACAAAAGTCTAAGATTCCAACTAGGTTTCTTCTCCCTTTGGAAGATAACTATAGATTCCACCCAAGGAGTGGTTTACCTACACAATGTTTTGGTCCAGGGTGTGAGTATTATACGTCTTGTTCTGGCAACAGAATTTTTAACTAAGAATGTAGCCCATAATCCTTCAACTGGTCTGTTCATTTCCTCATATTATGTTAATGCAGTTTTTTTTTTTTAAATCTTACTCCTACTTTTTGGGGTTGGGGCATTTTAAGCAAATGGAAATTAAACATGGGCGATTTTTAGTATTCACTGGAACTACCCCCCAATACTATCCTATGCTTCTGTTTATTATTTCTCCTTTATCTATGTTCCTTTAGCCTAATAATTCTAACCCTCATGTTCCCATCCTGGAATGTACAAACTCGCCATGGATAGGATCGCAGCAGAAGTCACCCCCCAAAAGGTGGCCTACGACAGAGGAACATTCCAAAAATCTAAGAGGTCACCCATTTTTCAAAGTATACAGTCATATAACTATATTTTTTTTAATTAAAATACCATAGTGAAGGATGTTTAGTTTCTCACTCCAGCTGAAAGTAGCACCCCATGTAACAGCATGCATGGAGGCTAGAGAAAGCGTCCCTAGACAGAGTGACTCATTACTCCACATGAAAGGATCATCTCAGTGATTCTTTGCTTTTACCAGGCACTCTGCTGCTGCTGTCAAAGAAGAACAGGATCTCTGTGCCCTGTAGGACATGGCAAATGAACACTTCCAGTTGATCCTCCCAAATCCATTTGGCCACGCATAGATTATATCTGAGAACATCAATCATCTCTTTTCAGAAACATCCAGAAATTTGTCAGTACGCCACTTACTTCTGGCTTCTTCCCAGAAGCCTTCATGTGAGTGATTGGGCTGCAGTACGGTGAAAGGTTTGCCTGGAAGGAATTAAAATTAATAAAGCAATGTAGAGAGCAGAAATGTAAGAATAATAGCTTTCCAGAAAACTCCACAGCAAGGAGTCATTGTCTGAAGAATCTGAGGTCATGAGTTTAGAATTACAGAAAAGAGAGCTAGTTTAGAATTGTAATCAGGTCCTCTCTTCCTGATGAAAGACGCTATGGTGTCTTCTTTAAGTTCGTCCAGGAGAAAGCAGTAGACGAGGTCATCAATAGAGCAATAAGCATGCCACGAGAGCCTCAAGGACTGTGACAAAGATATCTATATTGTCACTCTTAACCACTGCTTTTCTGTCATTGCACATTCTCGACTGTGCATCTTTTAACTTCCCTACAGCCTCACAATCCATTCACTGTAACTATTTTGCTGAGTATTAAATTTAAATAATGATTAAAATAACATATCTAAGAAAATATTTAAAGGTTACTTAATGTAACAATTTTGTGATTTCATCTCATAATATTTCCTAAAATATCATTTATTTTTATGACCGATTCTGCTATAATCAACACGACTGTATTCCAGCTCTAAAATGAACTAGGCATGGTTAAAGTGTATAGATTCAGTAGTAGATGAAAGTAAAATATAATTTTATGCCTAATCGAAACAACAGAAAACAAGAGATTGATGAAGATGGATAGATAGATAGACAGACAGACAGACAGACAGACAATTATTGGCCTCAAATTCCAGAGAAAGACAATCTTTAACATATATAGCGTTTTGTGTGTTTTTTTTTTTTATTTTAATGCTTTCTTTCTGGATGCTTTAGCGTTGAATGAGGAAACAGAAAAGAGGAAGAGTAGAGAGATCAGGAGGTTAAAAAGCAGGATGAAAAATGACATCACAGAGCAAATGATAAAAAGTAGTTGAAAGTATCACTCTATTAATGCCTACATTGACAACTTTTGTAAAATGCTCATTTTTTTTTTTTTAGGGCTTCACATAGACCAGACATAGCAGCATCCTGATTGCCAACTAATTGCCTCAGTTTCCAAACGTTAAGCAGTTGACTCTTTCACCATGTCCAGGATAAAGAGTATGCTTCCAGCTGAACGTTCCAGTACTGGCTCCCATGCTCTGCCGCATCCCGTCCATCCCAGTTCCAAACACTAAGCGATGAGTCCTAAAGAAGCAGGCAAGTCCTCAGCTCATTACTTTGACCTAAATACCTGTGGAGTGTGCTGGATTTGCCCTAAATAATATAACAGGGATTCACTCCCAGAGGAAAAATTGAAGAAAATGGGGGAGAAAATAAATAAAACATACCATGTAGCTGATGAATTGTAAGTAAAATCACATACTAAGTAAATGTGCTGCAGTCACATAAATTATTCAGGATGTTTTTCCTATTTCAACCACATCCTTGCCAATAACAATAAGAATTGAACTTATTGTTCTTTAGTTTTCTCTTAGTCATTAATATTGTGTGTGACTTGTATCTACCTGTGAGTATTACACCACATTCATGTGGACATCAGAAGACTTTGTGGGTTTATTTCTCTCTTTCTACCTTCATGTGCACTCGGAATTGAAGTAACATACAGCTTGCTAAGCAAATACTTAACTACTTCACCATATCACTGTGCCTAAATCTTTTCATCTGTTGGGAGCTTGGAACTGATTAAAACATGCAAGGATAAATTTTTGTTTATATAAGTGTAAGACATGCAAATTGAGTTAGATCTATTATATCTTCCCACTGCGTTTCGTTTGGTGACATTTTATATTACTAAGCACTAAACCATATCGTCTTAGCTCTCTAATCCTGCTAGTTTCACATCTGCATTTTACCTATCTATTCCATCCTGCGTGGCCCTGCTGACTTCTGAAACTGTACAAGCAGGTCTTATAAAACAGTACTGGCTTCATAGAGTGAAACTATCGGCACTGCTTGTTGACAAGGTTAAAAAGGCATAGAGCTCCAGTCTTACGTTGCTATAATCTTTCCTTTCTTGCATTCGTTCATAGTCAATCTTACCTTGGCATATTAAATATTACTAAACCCGTGCACATGCCAAACACGATCTATTCCCTCTGAAAGATTTTATTTATAACACCAATACTCCATATATCTACTATGGATATTGGTTAGTCAATAAACATAAAAGGAAGTAGAGGAGCTGATATTTATTGATAACAATGTCACTTACAGAGATTATACAAAACACTTTAAGACTCTGTAGATACTGCTTCATTCAATCATCACAAAAATTCTAACTAACATATGTAACTGAACCTGAAGCCATAGAATTAACAAGATGTTCAATTATTGATTCTTATCCTGAAGTCCTTCTGACACTGATGATCAGTATGCTGGATGCCTGGATAAAACTCTTATACCGCACACTGACTAAAAAGGGTGAAATGAAAGAAGCCCCTGCTGCTATCATCTCAAAAGTCAGAGAAATTGATTTAAAAACAATCACAAGACTCTGGAGGACATTAGGACTACACTCAGCCAAGTGTGTTTTCTCCTTGTTATACTCCTTGGCTTTTCTCTTCATGAAAACTGTGATACCTGTACTGACAGATTTTGAAATACCTTTTCTTTTGCCAGACTAGAATTTAGATATACAGTATTGTAGATGGCTTGATAACTAAGGAGCAGATGTCAGTTATAACTTTCTCTACAGCATTTCACTTTACAACAAAGAGATTTCAAGCAAGCTGTGCCTCACAGCAATTTGGATAGTACCTTTCCTGGGGAAAAAAAATCATGGTCTTTCCAGTATTTCAGCAAATATTATCACAAATACTCTTGGACTGTCTGCATCTTAAGTCATTAAGCATGGCCCTCATCTTCTCTGTGTGTTTGTGTCCACATAGCACACAGAGAGTAGATTTGGATAAAAGCAAGCAGTCTACTAACAAAATCACTAAGTACAAATGGCACATGAGAGATAACACTGACGACATGGGCAGTTCCTTCCTGACGTAATTGGCATTACCTCCTCTATTGTCTCACGGTCAAATCTGTGTCCACAGCCAATTAGGAGCTATCTGTCTTCTTCTGTGATCAGCATGTCAGAAAACATGTACTTGGGTCTCGTGTCTAGTTCTTAGATGCCCAGCAAATTTGCGATATCCTGGTGCAGATACAAGACAATTAATATCTTTGGATGAAGGTACTTTCCTCCAATTCTTTATTCAGCATTTAGAAGGATTAGAGACCAACAAACAAAAGTGATTTAAATAGTGAGTTACTATTGTTTCTGTGATTAGGTTCATCTTGGAGAAAAGGGAGTAAATGACTGTCCTTCCTGGTTAGGAAAGGCATCCTTTCATGAAGGCAGCCAATGAAGATGCTTAACATTTTGCTTTGTATGGCTTGTTCTGCAGCCTGTAGAATATTTTTTTTAAAAAACTGTATATTAGTCAAAGTCCTGAGAAGCTAAATCATCCATAATAAATGCTATATGTCTATCCATACTATATGCTTCTGAGATGTTTGTTGCATTATAATCCGTCCCATCGAAGCTTTTATAATCTTGCACCTTTTCAAGGTATGTTTGTATATAATGGGTTTCTTCCTTCAAAGTTAATAGAAATGTCAGTGTTTGTATAAGTCAATGTGTCAAAGATTCCTTTCTTTATTTAACAGAAATATACCAAAATCTTTGAGACCTTCTGGATAAAATTTGTCACAAGTAACAAGTTTTAATTGAAAATAAGACATTGGATAGCTTGGTTTAGAAGTACCATATGTTAATATGAGTTAACTGATTAGAATCACAGATTCATTTGTTAAATATGCTTTCTTTTTTCATTTTTATAATCTTGCTTCTTTGTCAAAAGTCAGGTATTTGTAGGTATGTGGATTAATATCCAGAACTTTGATTTGGTTTCGTTGGTCCTCCTGTCAGCTTTTGTGCCAATCCCAGGCTATTTTCAGTACTTTAGCTCTGTAGTAGAGCTTGAAGTCAGGAATTGTGATGCCTCCAGAAGTTCTTTTATTGTACAGGATTGTTTTGGCTATCCTGGGTTTTTTGCTTTTCCATATGAAGTTGAGTACCGTTCTTTTGAGGTCTGTGAAGAGTTTTGCTGGGATTTTGATGTGCATTGCATTGAATGTGTAGATTAATTTTGGTAAGATTGCCATTTTTACTGTTAATTCTGCGTACCCAAGACCATGGGAGATCTTTCTACCTTCTAGTGTTTTCTTCAATTTCTTTTTTTTATGATACACACACTTTATTTTTTTATATTTATTATTATTATTATTATTAAAAATCTCCGCCTCCTCCCCACCTCCCCTTCCCCTCCCTTGTCAGTCCAAGGAGCAGTCAGGGTTCCCTGCCCTGCAGGAAGTCCAAGGTCCAACCCACACCATCAAGGACCAGGAAGGTGTGCCTCTAAACAGACTAGGCTCCCCAAAAGCCAGTACATGCGGTAGGATCAAAACCCAGTGCCATTGTTCTTGGCTTCTCAGTCAGCCTTCATTGTCTGCCACATTCTGAGAATCTGGTTTGATCCCATGTTTTTTCAGTCCAGGTAGCTCTGGCCTTGGTGAGCTCCCATTAGACCAGCCACGCAGTCTCAGTGGGTGGGCACCCTCCTTGCTCATGTTCTCCCTCCTTCAGCTCCTCATTTGGGCCTTGGGAGCTCAGTCCTGAACTCCAGTGTGGGTCTCTATCTCCATCCATCGCCAGATGAAGCTTCCGTCCAGATGGAACTCCACAGCACTGAATAGGGGATTCCTGGTAGCCCAAGGACACCGTAGGGACAAAAGGGCGTTTTCTTCAATTTCTTCCTTCAAAGATTTAAAGTTTTTGTCATACAAGTCTTCCACTTGTTTGGTTAGAGTTACTCTGAGATATTTTATGCTATTTATGTCTATTGTGAAGGGTAATGTTTCTCTGATTTATTTATCAGCCCATTTATCATCTGTGTAAAAGAGGGCTTATTATTTTAGAAAACATCATATTGAGTGAGGTAACCCAGACCCAGAAAGACAATTATCATATGTACTTATAAGTAGTTTTTAAACATAAAGCAAAGAAAACCAGTCCACAAATCACAATCCCAAAGACCCTAGACAACAATGAGGACCCTAAAAGAGACCTAAACGGATCTAATGTACATAGGACATAGAAAAAGACAAAATCTCCTGAGTAAATTGGGATTATTAGAACCATAGGAGAGGGTTGATAGAGAGGGGAGAGGAAGGAAGGGGCACAGAGAAAAATGTATAACTCAATAAAATCAATAAAAAAGAATCACAGATCAAGATTATGTATAACTCTGTCTTTTCTGACAAGAACATGGAATACTCTAGATATTTGATGAAAAGTAGACACTCCCTAGGACCCAGTTTCATAAAATAATAACAGGTAATACAGGTCTTATGTACTTCACTATCTCAAAGTTTGATGAAGTTTTCAGTCAAGAATGTATCAGGATACAAACATGAAAGAAGTCTAGAGTTGCAGGATAACAAATTTTAAGCACAATCCTCTGGATTCTTGTCTTATTATCATCTCAGCTGCACTCCATGCATTCTGTTCCTTAGTGTCTAGCAAAGCTGCTTTGGGCATTCTCTGGTATCTGAATTCAATCAGCAACAAAATCAGAAATAATTAATCCTACATATTTTTCTCCTTCTTTCTTCATTATTTCCATCCCGTTGGCATTCTCAGAATGGGATTGAAGACCAAAACAAATGGGAAATTATCCCACAACCATCTTTTGAGCTGATTCAAAGATTTGGTATCCATGAGATCACCTTGAGTACCCTTAAGTGGTAGCAGCTGCCTTTCCTATGGGGTACATTAATGAGTTCCTGAGGCATCTACTGATGCAGACATTTGTACTCTAGTGTCCTTGTCAGGAGAAAAACCCCTTCCTAAAGCCCCTTCGTTTCACTATTTACTTATGCCTTCTGTGGCCCCCATTACAGTGTCTGCTTTGTGTCTCATTATTAAGCAAAAGTGGTTCAAAGTTGTGATGTTATCTAAATTATTCTGTTATTAATAACGACTTGGAAGTCAGATATGGGGTTAAAACCTGATTTATCAGAGAAGTGGAGGAGAAGCAAACAGTGACCTCCTCTTTCTAGCCTTCCTTGATCCAAACTGACTTTGAATTTTTCTAACACCTCCCTACTACTTTGCTTGTGTCTCTATGTTCTGGGTCTTCTACAACCCCTATGGCTGATTCTGGTAAAGTAGTAGCTTACTCTAACCTGTGATTCAAGGTAAACTTCATTGTTGGTCTTAGGAGTGTCAGAGTGTGATCAAACTATCCCTCAACCTTCCCCCTTTCTGTAAATATGTAAGGGAAAGTTTTGACTCTAAACAGTAAAACTATATACAATAAGAACAATTACCAGGTAAGAATTGTATTCATAGTACCCAGTCCACTGGCATTTGGAAAATTCAGATAAAACAATCCATTATTTATCCTAACTTGGTGAGCCAAAACTTTTGTATCTAATTCACTTCCTATCCTAACTTGCATTATCAACCCAAAACTATCTTTTTAGACCACACAACAGTTTCTTAGATTAACAACTTAAGCTTTTATGTCTCTCAACCGTATACACTTTAGATACCTTTTGTGAGTTTCTTATTTGAAATTGGCAATAAAGAAAACTGTAAATATTTCTATCTAGCTTTCAAGTCTCGTCAGAGATCCAGGTGACTGAATCGGGCAGCTGCAGAGCTGGCGGATAGGGCCAGCAATGAGTGATTGGCTCAGGCAGCTGCAGGGTCAATGGGTGGCTGCGCAGACTGCAATGGGAAAAGCCTTTGGTGTGAGAAGCCTTTTGACCTGCAGTGGCATGGAGTCACATGGAAAAGTGGTGGCTTTGCCATCGCGAGAATGTGCCCCATGTAAAGTACCAGATTTTGACGGGTTGATATTGTGGTTTCTTTTATTGTTTTATTAAAAAAACTTGACAGTATTAGAAGATAGACTTGAGATATCCATGGAACAACAGAGAGAAAATCACCCTTCTCTCTCCACTTCCTGAATTAAAAGGGCTGTGCTACTCTTCGACTTCTACTCTTCCTCCTCCATGTGCCCTCTGTCTCCCTCTGATTCAGCTAGAGAACCCTATGGTCTACTTTGGCCAGCGAAATATGGACTTTATCTTCCAAACTGAGTTTGGACTCTATTGATGGTCTTGGAGCAATCAACACAAGCAAATCTCCCTCACCAATTCTTTAGCAGAATTTGAGATTACTAGAAATTTTCTGATTATCTTTCTTTCTGTCATTATTAGTTGATAATTTCTTTTATCTGCAAAGGTACCTTATTTAAAATATATGGTCCATGATACTTTCTCAATTAAAATGTAGTACACCCCAATCATTGGCATTATTAATCCCACCAGGTGAGAAAAAGATCACTCCCACAATTTTGAGCCAAATTTGAAGCAAACTTTATTTTACTTGGGTGCACCAGAGAACTAGCCAGTGACTGCCTCCTAAGTAGGTTAGAGAAAGCACTGATGATTCCATTTCTCAGGGACACCCCCTACCTTTTATTCCCCCTGTTTTTGATACAGGGTTTCTCTGTGTAACAAACCTAGCTGTGCTGGAACTCAGTTTGTAGACCAGGCTGGCCTTCAAGTCACAGAGATCCACCTGCATCTGCCTCCCTGTTAGGATTAAAAGCATGCACACCAACACTTGGCTTCTCAGGTCCCTTTTAAGTACTAAAATCATGAGTAGATACAACGTAGATTTATGGAATAGAGAAAATGAGGCAATTGGGAAGTACAAATAAATTGCAACAACAACAACAAAAAGCAAAACAATCATGTGATCACTGATTAGGGAGAGTCAGGGTGTTCTCAAAAATAAGTGAAGGTCATAGGTTGGGTCAAGTCAGGTTCCAGGAAACAGGAACTTAACAGAAACTCAGCTCTTACAGTAAACAGAACTTATTTTTTTTAACGATACAGCAAAATGGCTTCTGTGTAGCACGAATTCTAATTGTTTTTAATAAAAACCTGGAGTCAGCTATTAGGGGGTGAAAGTTGAGCTAGAAGAGTAGTGTAGCCAGCCACTAGAGAGACCTTTTACCTCTCCCGAATCTTCAGATCGAAAGGGCAACCCTGTCCTCAGACTGCATCCGTCTCCATGAATCCACAGACTCCATGCTGTTTTAACAAAACCTCAGCTGCCTCTCTGCCAAACCTAGACTATATCTGAGCTCCTGTCTCCTCCCACTTATATTCTTCTCTCCACCCTCCCATATCCCTTCCTGTCTTCACCTCCTTAGTGCTGGGGTTAAAGGCGTGTGACTCTCTAGTACTGGGATTAATTGTGTGAATCACTACCACCCGACTCTGTTTCTCTTTTAGACTGGATCAATTTCATGGAGCCCAGGGTGGCCTTGAAATCACAGAGATCTGTTTACCTCTGTCTTCCAAGTGCTGGGGTTTAAGATGTGTGCCACCACTGTCTGGCCTCAATGGCTAACTGGTGTGGTGTTTTAGCTCTGTACTGTGATCTTCAAGCAAACTTTATTAGATTACAAACATAACATCACTATACTTGTTGTCTTCAAAATCGAGACAGGGAGGTTCCTTATTTCCTCTTTCATTTATGTGTCCCCGTTAAATCCTTAATAGGGAACTGTCTATAATAGTGTTGGGTGGTAATGATTTTAGCATTGTTTATCTGACAGATGATCAAGTTGTTAACAGACTGGAGGGCACAGGGCCCAATTATGATAACCAGTCATAATAATATTAGAGGTTCAATAAAGAGGGAGAACCAACTTAGCCATGTGGACCAGTCATTTTTGTTTGAGAAAATTTTGTCTATTTCTTTATGTAGAGCAGAAAACCAGTTGTCAATAGTATGAAAAAAACTAGGGATATATAAACAGCTTGTTCTGCATTAATCCTTTGAAAACAAGATCACTACGACAATTTAAAGCCAAATTTGTAGTAATGTTTAATTAAATACTGGCTAAGTGGGTGGGCTCTGGCCAGTTCCATCTCCAAGTTTCCAGAAGATGGTCCTGTGTCACGATTTACAGGTTTACAGAGGCTTAAGCATTTCCCATTAGATCCAATAAGGGTCAAGCATACATCCTGATATATTTCCTTCTTGTGAATCTCCTGCTCACATGTGATCAAGCACATTCAGTGTAGATCAAACTTGGTTACAGGAGTGAAAACATGAGTTTTGCTATCTCCCATAAGCAATAGCCTCCAATATTTTGGGGATTATCTGTCCTTGGCAAGGAGCTTGCAGGTCAGAGATATTTTTGATTCGTGGCTCTCTAAGTCATAGTAATTAAAACTTAAAATATAACTTTGTCTCTCACATCTGGTAAAATACTGACAACCAAAATTATGTTTAAGTAGCAGGTAATCTATACTAGCTCTGTGTCTCACTTAATTTCTGCTAATATTTTTGCTGTAATATTAGTAGTTTTTAAAATTAGAAAGGCTATTTTAGGAATTTCTTTTTGTAGTCCAATAACAAGTCCTGGGATGAGTAACAGAAAGGCCATATGGCAGCAGCAACCATAGTGGGTTGCTTACATAGATGTAAGGAATCATCAGAATTTTCAGGAAGAGTTCTGTTTGCATTGTTTGAAAATAAGGCAATAAAACTGTTAGCCATAATTAAAGGACATCGAGCCTATAATTCGGGATCCTTGAGAAGATAATAAGAAGGTGAACCCAAAGAAAAACATATAGTAATCCTCCTGGATATTGGAAGTAGACACGATCGCCGGGCAAAAATTGGGAACTTGAGGGTGGGGCGAGACGGGGCCAAGGGAAGATGGGGAGAGAAAAGCGTGAAGGGGAGAATGGGGGGAGCTCGGAGGAATGGGATGCTTGGGATACAGGAAGGGTGGATATGGGAGCAGCGAAGCATATATCTTAATTAAGGGAGCCATCTGAGGGTTGTCAAGAGACTTGACTCTAGAGGGGTTCCCCGGTTTCCAGGGAGATGCCCCCAGCTAGTTCCTTGAGCAGCTGAGGAGAGGGAGCCCGAAAAGGCCAGTTCCTATAGCCATACTGATGAATTTCTTGCATATCACCATAGAACCTCCACCTGGCGATAGATGAAGAAAATGACTGAGCCCCACATTGGAGCACCGGACTGAGCTCCCAAGGTCCTGATGAGGAGCAGAAGGAGGGAGAACATGAGAAAGAAAGTCAGGACCGTGAGGGGTGCATTCACCCATGGAGACGGTGGGACAGAACTAACGGGAGATCACCAAGTCCAGTTGGAATGGGACTGATGGAACATGCGACCAAACCGGACTCTCTGAATGTGGCTGACGGTGGAGGCTGACTGAGAAGCCAAGGACAATGGCACTGGGCTTTGATTCTTCTGAATGGACGGGCTCTGTGCGAGCCTTCTCAGCTTGGTTGATCACCTTCCTGGACCTGGGGGGAGTTGGGAGGACCTTGGTCTTAACATAGAGTAGGTAACCCTGATGGCTCCTTGGCCTGGAGAGGGAGGGAGGGGGGGTATGGGTGGAGGGGAGGGGAGGGGAGGGGGGAGGAGAAGGGGAGGAGATGAAAAATTTTAAATATAAAAAAATAAACCATGAAAAAAACTGTTAGCCATAGCCCAATCATGATCTAGATTCCAATAGCAAGATTACAATGTTTAAAGTTATGTTAGACAGTCAAACCTTAGAAAGTTTCATTTTTAATTTTAATTTTTAAGTTTTTGAAAGGACCATTAAAAGGAGGTTGGGTTCCTCTTCTGTAAGTTTCTCAGGTATCTCCTTGAGGTGAGTGATGCATCCAGGTGTGAATGCCAGCAATTTTAACAGCAGTAGGCATTCAAAGAATCATGATGACCCACCTAGGGTCAAGCCAGTAAGTTTTGAAGCAGTGGATCAACAGCATCTCTGGACTTGAATGGGTGGCCAGGTGAACAGTACTGAACTAGTTGAACAGGTTGGACCTGAGAGAAAATCTTAGCCAATGTTAATTGCAAGCTTTTTAAAGACTCAGAAATTGGTCTGGAGCAATCTGACAACAATGCTACATTTACCAGAAGGCTCATGGGAGGTGCTTATTCATAGGCTGTTTCATATAGCATGAACTTTTCTTAGTAAGGGGTACAGTGCACCATGAGAAGGGTGTCAGGCTCAACCCAGTTACTACCAGTCTCAAGTGGTTAAAATCTCGTTTAAAGTTCTAGTCATCTTTTCTACCTCCCTAAGCTTTGAGGATGATACATACAACTAAGTTGCTGTTTTATGTTTAGAGCCTCAGAGAGCAATTGAGATAACTTGGCCATGAAGGTCAGGTAATTGGGATACCACAGAGACATGGGGAGACCAAATCTGGGAATAATTTCCATGATTACTTTCTTAGCTACCACCTGGACCATTTTCATTCAGGATAGAAAGGCCTCTCTCTAGCCAGCATGTGATGGTGTTGATGAAGACCATCAGATATTTGTAGCATTGTAGACCTAAATTTACTTCAATAAAGTCCAATTGCCCAAATTCATCAGGTACAGTACCTTGACTCCATTGTCCTGGGGGAAGCAGGTCCTTCTTTGCATTTACTTTGGTGCAGGTCAGGCCTTGGTCTGAAATGCTCTAAAATTCTTTGTAGTTTTTCTCAGTGTCCAGATACCCGGATATAGGGGGAGAAGAATTCTGAGATCTTAGGTGGCAAGTGCATGGAGAGATGCAAGAAAGTTACCTAGTTTTGGCCCAGTGCTTTTGGCATGCGGACTTTTCCATCTGGCAAGATTCACCATCCATTGAGGCTCTCTTGAGTCCTCAAGTCAGAATATGACTTGATCTCTTCTGTATCATAGTCAGGAATATCTTTATTGAGGCAGCGTATGGGCTCAGGGGCAGAAGATAGTTCCAGAATGGTCTGGGGTTTGAGTCCCTGAAAGAAGCCTCTTTGGTGACTTGGTCTGAATAGTTGCTGCCTAGAGTTTGGGGAATTTTGTCTTTTTTGTGTCTGTGTCAGTGTTTTGTGGCTAGTTCAGTTGGCAGCCAGATGGCCTCTAGCAACTGGACAATGTCATGTTTACTTTTAATCGTCTTTTCCTTTGATGCAAGAAAGCCACTCTATATATCTGCTCATGAATATGAACCATGACAAAAGTGTATCAGCTGTCTGTGTAGATGTTTACATTTCTTCCTTCAGTCCATCTTAGAGCTGGTGTCAAAGCAATTATTTCTGCTTGCTGGATAGATGTGCTCCTGGGTGAGGCTTGTGCCAAAATGACCTTCTTCTGGCCTGTGACCACTGCTGACCTTGCGTAGCTAGAGCCTTCTTGAAAGAAACTGCTTCCACCTGTGCAAAGATCCACACCTCCAGAGGTGACAGGAAAGTCTGTCAGCTTGTGTTGCATACCTTGCATGATTTTCAGTATCTACAGGCAGTCATGGATGGTCTCCTCAGGACTGTTGTCTGGCAGCAGAATGTTGAGGTTGATAACCAAGGATTTATCAAAGGTCAGTCTCTCCTTGTCTAAAAGAAGGGCTTGGTACTGAGTTAGATGGGCCGTTGACATCACTGGTTGGTGGTGTCCCTCAATAGGGTTTCTTCAGTGTTTGGAGCTATTACAGTTAGTCTGTCCTTATTTGAGTTTATCAGCTTCTTTTTAAAAGAATTGCAGATACCTGCAATGGCTCTTAAACAAGGCGGCCATCCAGAGGCTATAGTCTCTCTGAGATAAAAGCTTTAGCTTTTTCCATGGATCCAGGGTCTGAGTTAAGATTCCCTTGGCAATGCCCTTTTTTTCATGGACATAAAGACGAAAGGGCTTGCAGACATCAGGGAGAGTTAAAGCAGGAACCTGTACTAGGGACTCAAGTTTTTTCCTTTTGTTTTCTTAAGTTTCTCTCTCTCTCTCTCTCTCTCTCTCTCTCTCTCTCTCTCTCGCTCTCTCGCTCTCTCGCTCTCTCGCTCTCTCGCTCTCTCTCTGCTTTGTTTCTTTTCTCTTGTTTTTTTTTTTTTATCTGTTTTGTTTTTTCAAATAGGGCTTCTTTGTGTAGTTTCAGTTGCCCTGGAACTTACCTGTAGATCAGGCTAACCTTGAATTCATAGATCTACCTGTCTCTGCCTTCCAAGTGCTGGATAAAGGCATGTGCTATCACCACCTAGCTTCTTTTAAGTCTTAAAGGCCTATTCATGTCCCCCAGTCCATTCCAAAGGGATATTGCCCTGATTTCCCTGGGCTGTAGCAGAGTACAAGAGTTTGGCAATTTTAGTAAATTTAGGTATCCAAAGATGGTATACCAATAGTTTTCTGAAACTCCTGAACCTGTTTCTTGGTAGTTGGAGCTAGAATTTAAGTATGGCCACTATTTAGGCCTGGGACAGTAGTCTTTTCTCTTCTCTCAGTATGTATCCCAAGTAGATAACCAGAGAGAGCAAATTTGGGCTTTCTCTTGAGAAACTTTTAGCCTAACTGGTCTAGAATTCCCGAAAGTCCTAGGGTAGCTCTCAAACAGTCCTCCTTATCATTAGTGGACAATAATAAATCATCTACATATTGAAGCAAGGTTACCTCAGGGTGCTTACTACAGAAGAGTCCAGTTCTGGTTGAGTTCTTCATTCAAGTTGGTGGGAGAGTTGTTGAACCCTTGAGGGAGTCTAGTCCAAGTTAGTTGTGCCAATACCCCCATTTCAGGGTTAGCCCATTCAATGCAAAGATGGACTGACTTAATTTTGACAGGTGGATGGAGAAGAATGTCTCCAAGCCCTTTAATGTCCAAAACAGTGTGAATTTCATGCTCTGGTAGCAGTAGACTAAGCAAATATAGAAATTTGGGACTGTCAGATGAATGGTTTCTACCAGTTTGTTCACTTCCCTCAAATCTTGCACTGGTCTATAGTATTAAGTTCCAGCCTTTTGGATGGGAAACAAGGGTTATTCCAGACTGACTGGCAAGTATTAAGTATACTTGCTTCAAAGAGGCACCTGATAGGAATCTAATCTCTTCCATGGCTTCCAAGCTGATGGAGCATTGCTTGACTGAGATGGGCATATCCCCAGATATTTGTTGCACTATGTTGGGTGGCACATGTTTGGCCAAACCAGGAGGATTGTCCTCTGCCCAAACTGTAGGAATTTCCTGCATCAATAACTTTTTCAATAACCCAGAAGGGGAATGGGTTGAATACTGGAGGAATAGATATTCTTCACTTACTGGGAAGGTTATAGTTAAGGCCTTAGCAGGGCCTCCCAATTGCAAATAAGAATGTGTCCTGAGAATAATGTTGCTACCTGGAATTATGCAAAAGGTCTATTCCCTCTTAAGAGTATGAACAGTTAGCAATAATGACAAAATAATGAGTCACAGCTTTTGTCCTAAACTAACAGTCCATTCAGTGGTCCATTTATATACTTTAATATTACATGTTGCCCTCTGAATTTTCATTGGTTGGTAAGGGGTTCTATGGGCCCCCATAATACCAAATAGGTGGCCTCAATGCCCACCAGAAAACTTACAGGTTGTTCTCTGATGGTGAAATTTTCCATAAGCTCTTGGGAGTCTAGTTCGAAGGAGTATTCACCTGCTAAAATCCTCCAAAATTAATATTGGCATGTTTTTTATTTCTTTTGGAGGGGGGAGTACTACCTCTTTCTGTTGTGGTCATTTATTTTTTAATGACTAATTTCTTTGTAGTAAGCCCATTGGTTTTTTTTTTTAATTTTCTCTTTTTATCATGGGATGTGTAGGCAGAGTTGCAAGTGGCTGGGTCTTATGGTGCAGTCACAGTAGCCTACTCCATCTTCTTTGTCAAAAGATCTTTGTTGATTCTTCTGTGAAACTTCTTCTGGATTTTTTTTAATAGTTCTGGCCTGCACTTTCCTACAAACCCATCCATATTTTATATTTTTCTATGTGTGTCAGGGGTCAATAGAGTAACAAAACGCCAGGTTAATTGTATGAGATTGGCCAGGTCATCTGGGTCTATAGTGTAACCAGTAGGTGGCTAGGAGGCATACCAGGAAATATAAAGAGGATTCATCTGGGCCCTGTTTCACATCTGATATCTTAGGTAGGTTAGTGGGCTTTCAAGCTACCCATTTCATCCCTTCTAACAGAACCTAGTGGTACTCACTGAGTGACCCCCTACTTCCTTCTATAGTGTAGTCCCATTGGTGTATTCATCTTGGCAGAGCATGGCTAATTGCCTCTACCCTTGGGCTATTGGTAATAGAGAGTGTTCCAGCTGCTTTCAATGAGAATCTGTTCCCCCTTTTACTAGTGAAAAGGGTACAGATAATCTGCTGACAGTCACCCCACATGGGGAGGAGTTGATTGAAAAAGGTAGAACCAATTAGAGGAATTAGGGAATCAGGGTTGGTGCTGAAAGGAGGTCTGAATCTTCCAGTTGTAGAGATCTGTAGTGGAGAAATGGGTGGACAGGTTGCTATTGTTAAAAACTGCCATGGGGGAGAAAGGAAGGAGGGAGGTGCCATACTAAAATCAGGGTCATAATTGGAGTTGGGAGAGTCATATGGGCCCCCTTGATGGGTGTGGGTTGGGGAAAACACAGGAGGAAGTAATGAAGAACTAGGGGGAGAGAGGTTGGGGCACGTAGGAAAGAACCAGGTGCCAGGATAGAGGTTGAATGAGACAGACCAACGGAGGGGGAGTACTGAAGTGGATAGAGGGCCAGAGTGAGGATATGGTGGTGGGGACTAGGGTGGCTGTCAGGACCTGCTGACCTGTTTACATGTATCTGAAAAGGGGAGTGAAGATTAAGAAAGAAAGAGACAAGAGACAGAAGAACAGAGTTGGAAGGGCTTCGAGAGAATACTGCAACAGCCCCAAGTTATTGCCCGTAGTCCTTATATATCCCAATCGAAAGGGGAGGGCAAAGACTTCCCTCCAATGATAGAAGGTATAAACAAGTGTAATTACCTCCTCACATCTCAAAACACCTAGAACCACTACGTCAAGTATCCTGTTCTCTGGTCTTTGAAGATCAAGACATTTAGTAGCCAAACATCCTGTTATCTGGCCTTGAGGAGCAAGAATTGGTTTGAACTTTCTAAACTTTAGTCAAGATGAAACAGATTCAAAACTGAGCTTTCCAATGGTGGCAGAAAGGGAGGGAGGAGAGTTTTTTTCCTCCTGTGAGTCCTGCAGAATGAGGTTCAGAGAGGGCTGCTGGGTCTCTGCTGCAGGCCCCCAAAAAGCCTACCTGCTGACAATCAGGGTTTGGTCACCTTGCCTGTTAAAGACCATACAAACATTATCCAGGGGAGCAGATTGGAAGCTGATTCATCCCAGGCAAGATGAATCCAATCTGATCTGGGTGGTTTACCAAGGGTGACATCCACCACAGCACAGGCTATCTGAGAATCAAAAGTGCCTCTGGAGGAGGACTCAGTTGACCCAATTGTGGGCAATTAAGTTCCACAAAATGTTCAGAGGTGACACTTTATTATAGGGTAATCACAATCCCCTTTGACTATAAAGAAGTTAACTTCTTTAGAAAACAGACTAGAGGACTATTGAGCTTGCTAGTCTTATTACCCATACAGTCTATCCATTCAATCACCCCAAGTCCAGTATAAACCAATTAATATAGAACACAAAAATTACAAGAGGTGAAGGCAACGAAGATGAAACTAAAGACAAGACAAATAACACACAAAACCAGACCAAGAACCTCAGGTGGGCAGAGTGTTGTTTGGTTAGATGGGAGAGTACTGGGTTCCCTCATCCAAGTTTAGGATCCCAATGAAACCATATGCCACAGAAAATTACTGTAACTTACCAGAGGAGACCTCCATAATGCTTGCTCTTTTTCTCAGCACAACAGCTCATTCTGACAGTTCATAGAACTGAAGGTACACCTTGGAACCTTGGAACATCTCAAGGCGTGCACCTCCCGAGGCAGCCCTTCAGCTCTGGAGCCCTGGAGTGAAGATCCGGCTTTAGAATTTGATTTGGGTGAGTGGTATTATCTCACCGAGACCTTCAGAAAATTGAAATCCTAGTAGACAAGAATAAGACCACTACAATTTTTGAGCCAAATTTGAAGCAAGCTTTGTTTTACGCAGATGTACCGGGGAGCTGATTAGAGACGGCTTTTTAAGTTGGGTTAGAGAGAGAGGTTCTGAGTCCATTTCTCAGGACCCTGTTAAGAAGTAAAATCATGGGTAGTTGTGAAGCAGGTTTACAGAAGAAAGAAAATGGAGCAGTAAGGAAGTACAGAAAAATCCGAAAAAACGAAAACCAAAACGGTCATCATCATGTGGTCACTGATTAGGGAGGGCCAGGATGTTCTTGAAAACAAGCAAGGGTCATGGGTTGCTGTAGGTCAGGTTCCAGGAAGCAGAAACTTATAAACAGAAAGTAAGCTCTTATAGAAAATGGATTATTATTTTTAACACTATAACAAAATGACTCCTGTTTTCAAAAAGGAGCCAGGCAGCTTCCTCTCATGAAGGCACTTTATTGGAAAAAGAAAAAAAAAAAAAAGAAAAACCAGAAGTAAGTGAATTACCAAAAATTCACTGCATGTGTCTAAACAAATTTCATTGATGTATTGTAAAAATATGATAACCAGATGAAACAAGTACCTAAGGGACTCCTGAAAGCTTCCACCTCTACTGAAACAGATGAATATGGATATCATATTGTCCCACATGAGCAGGTTTGACACCAGGAAGAGCTGGGGTATCCCTGTAGCCACTCTGAGGCCTACTCACCTGAGACTATCAAGATTTATCGAGCCTAGGGAAGGAAGCCTTTCTGTCCTCATTGTTCTCCACTATATAACAGTTGCGATAACTAGGATACAGTAGCAATCAGCACCAATCTTTGCACAAATTTAGTTATTTAATTATATTTGCACACACATTGAATTTGACAAATGACTTTCTCCATATTTGTATTTCCTTTAAGAAATATTTCTGGGCTTTGCAAACATTTGGGACTAAGCTTAACTTTGAACTATGCTAATCTAGTCACTGTCTTCAGATAGTTTAATATCTTGGGGGTTTCTGATCATTTTCGGTGTCAAACTCTCGTGAGTTTGGTATGATTAAATCAATATCCAATTTCAGAATTTTCATCACTGATGTGACAAGGATAACGTCGTTCATCTGTTTGCTTCATCTTCAAGCCCGATGAAAGTAAGCACATGATTGACATGCCACAGAATTTTGAATAAAGATAGAATAGTGTCATAAAAATGAAGTCCTAGTCTGAAGCTGTCAATTCACCACAACAAAGTCATGCATTTTTCCCTTTGTCAAAAGCTTCAGATTTTTCTCTAATTTGATATTTCCCATAGCCTTGTGAATAGTCTGGATCTTCGTAATTATCACCAACGAGTACTGATCAAGCAGATACCTTACATGGTTAAGTGATTTTTCTCATAGTCGTGATATTTGCTGTTGAGGGATCCAGAATGTCACATGGTCGATTTTTCACCTTGCTTCTATCCCTCACATATCTTACTGTATATTTGTGGGGCAGGGATTATCTATATTACTTATGCTCAGTGCTAGTAAAGGTTGTTACTCTTACTTATAAAGAATACAACTTTGTAATATAGGCCTTAGGAATTTTACTTTATTTACTTTCACTGTTCTTTTTAATATTTAGCTCTAAAACTTTTACAGTAACCAGTTGTATTTTCTTCACCAGTTTAATTTTCATTACCTGGACAGACCTAGACCTCTAACTTACCAGGTTAAACACTCAATAGGAAAAAAAGAAACACATAAATATCAAATAAAATTGCATACTATAGTGGTATTTTCCTGAAAGATCTCTCTTATAAAATATGTCTCAGAATTCCAACTTAAACAGAATCTTTGATAATGTAATTAGAAAATTTCAACGTTACATTATTTTAAAGAATTTTGTATGAAAAATACCTACACTGGTAGAACTTTATTGTACTCATGTATGAGATTATCAAAAGATAAATAAAAATAGTTTGAACATACACAGTACAAATAAATTTCTTAAAAACATATAAGTAGCACTTTAGCTGCAAATTAATATATTAGATTAAAAATAGATAATACACACTATAGACTTAACTTTCTATAGCCAAAGAGTCCTTATCATTTTATTTTATATACTACATCTCATTTGTTATTTGAGAGATATTCATAGAATAAGATGCTTAACTTGACTACTAGTTTCAGTTTTCTATTATATAAAATAATTTTATTGCTGTTAATACTTCATTTTTGGGTAAATATGAGCAAGAAAGTAAAGGCAAGAAGACGGTAGTTTGTCAGATTTCATTTCAAATGTTATTTGGCTTGAACCAAATTTCCAAAGTAGTGCAAATCACACATCCACTGGCACTGTTTACATGGGACTTCAGAATTGAAATTTTCACTAGGTTGATTAAAGTCAAATAACTTATAGAAAAGACTCATTTCTTTGTGTTGGAATTGGATTGGCTCCTAAACTCTTTTAAGTTCATTCCAGTTAAATATTTCAATTTTATTCATATCTTCTTTATGAGATGTCTTATCCAATGCTCACAAGGTTGTTCACTGAAGGTTGTGTTGATATAACCTTATTTTCTACCCATTAGATACCGCAACACAACATTTTTCTATATCAATTCATCTATGAGAATTCTAGTACGTCTCCCGGGGGGGGGGGAAGTCCCTTACATGTCAGCTCTAAAGTCTGATCATCTATTATATATTCATGCAGGTGTTTCTTAGATAAAATATAAAAGTCTTTGCTCTTTTGATTTATTTCTTCAGGTAAGACATGAACAAAGGTCCGTTCATCCTATTCGGGGCACTGATAACACCAAAGAAAACTATTCTATCAGAGTCTAGTTGGGTGATAAAATGCAGTAACTGGACTTACTCACAGGAGAATGGTTCACTTACAAAAGCATGGTTAAGTCAAAGGCGATGACATCTTTGAAAACTACTGCCATTTAAATACTGATTGTTTCATCTGCCTTAATTTAACTCTCTATCTCATATGTAGTCCAGCATAGCATCTTAGGGACACATATAGCTGTAGGTCAGAAGGAAGTCAAGCATAGAATTAACAGTAGGGTTTCAACTGTCTTCTACTCAACCCCAGGGAATTTTAACAGGTCTATTACTACCACCATGGTTCTAAATATAAGTGTACACTTGGTTAGGACTATGAGTTTGTTTTGTATAACATCATAGCTAATTTGATTCCTGGTAACTAATAATTATTTCTCAACCATAGGAGAATAAATATTTCTCACCACTTCATTCTCTTCTTCGCCCTGGATCTGATATTTTTGTGTGACTTCATCTGCAATGTTCTCTTGGCAGAATTTTTGGAGTCGCTTATGCAAACCATCATATCATTAGCAAATAGTGAGAATTTAAATTCTTCTTTTCTCATTTGTATCCCCTTGATCTCCTTTTGTTGTTTTATTGCTCTAGCTATAATCTCGAGAATAATATTGAATTGTTATGGAGAGAGTGGACAACCTTTTCTTGTTCTTGATTTTAGTGGAATTGCTTTGAGTTTCTCTCCATTTAGTTTATGTTGGCTGTTGGCTTGCTGAATATTTCCTTTATTATGTTTAGGTATGTTCCTTGTATCCCTGCTCTCTCCAAGACCTTTATCATGAAGGGATGTTGTATTTTGTCCAAGACTTTTTCAGCATCTAAATGAGACAATCATGTGATATTTTTTTCAGTTTGTTTACATGGTGGATTACACTGACAGATTTTTGTATGTTGAACCACCCCTGCATCTCTAGAATGAAGCTGACTTGATCATGGTTGATGGTTTTCCTGATGTGTTCTTGGATTTAGTTTGCCAGTATTTTATTGAATATTTTTGCATCAATGTTCATGAGGGAGATTGGTCTACAGACCAATCTTCTTCTTAGTAATGTCTTTGTGTGGTTTGGTTATCATGGTAATTGTAGCCTCAGAAAAAGAATTTGGCAATGCTTTTTCTGTTTCTATTGTGTGGAACAATTTGAGGAGTATTGGTATTAGTTTTTCTTTGGAAATCATGTAGAATCCTGCACTGAAACTATCTGGCCCTGGGCTTTGTTTTTTGAGAGACTTTTGATGACAGTTCCTATTTCTTTAGCAGTTATAGGTCTATTTAGTTTGCTTATATGGTCTTGATTTACTTTTGGTAAGTGATATTTATCCAGAAAATTGTCCATTTCCTTGAAGTTTTCCAATTTTGTGGAGTACAGATTTTCATATGACCTAATGATTCTCTGGATTTTCTCCATATCTGTTGTTAGGTCCCCCTTTTTGTTTCTGATTTTTGTTAATTTGGACATTCTCTGTCTTTTGGTTAGTTTAGATAAAGGTTTGTTTATTTTGTTGATTTTCTTAAAGAACTAACTCTTTGTCTCATTGATTCATTTTTATTGCTTTCTTTGTTTCTATTTTGTTGATTTCAGCTCTCAATTTGATTATTTCAAGCCATTTAGTCCTCCTGAGTGAGTTTGTTTCTTTTTGTTTTAGAGTTTTCAGGTGTTCTGCTAACTCACTAGTGTGGAATTTTTTCAGCTTCTTTATGTAGCCATTTCGTGCTATGAACCTTCCTCTTAACATGACTTTCATTGTGTTCCATAAATTTGGGGATGTCGTATTGTCATTTTCATTGAATTTCAGAAGTCTTTAATTTCTTCCTTTATTTCTTCCTTGACCCATTGATGATTCAGGTGAGCATTGTTTAATTTCTATGTGCTTGTGGGCTTTCTGGAATTAGTGTTGCTGTTGAATTCTAATTTTAAGGAGAAGTGAGCCGATAAGATACATGGGGTTATCCCAATTTTTTAAAAAAATCTGTTGAGGTTTGCTTTGTTGCCTAGTATGTGGTCAATTTTTGGGAAGGTTTCATGAGTTGCTGAGAAGAAGGTATATTCTTTTGTGTTTGTATGGAATGGTCTATAGATGTTTGTTATGACCATTTGAGACATAAGATCTGTTTCCTTATTTCTCTGTTAGTTTTCTGTATGGCAGACCTTTACAGTGGTAATATTGGGGTGTTGAAGTCTCCCACTATTAGTGTCTGGGGTTTAATGTGTGATTTAAGCTTTAGAAGTGGTTGCTCTACCATACTGGGGTCATTCAGGCCTGCTTCCATGGAGGTTGCTTGCTTTGGGCTATTCTAGCTGAGGTTGCTGCCTTAGGCCTGCTCTGGAGGAGGTTCCTGGCTCAGGACTGCTATCTCAGAGGTAGCTGATTCACACCTGGTCTGCAGATGTCTTTGGCTCTGGTTTTCTCCCTCAGTGGTGGGTCCTTTGTACTTGCTCCTGTGGAAGTTGTTGCCTTTGGCCTGTTTCAACTCAGGTATCTGGCTCAGACCTGTTTCTGTAGGGGTCCTTGGTTTGGGCCTTGTCCTGCCAAGGTTACTTCCTTGTACCTGGTCCTGTGGAGGTTGCTGCCTCAGACCAGTAAGGCATTCTTATCTTGCTTCTTCTGTGTAGTTGTAGCACTCTTGAATGAGTGGTCACATCACACATGGCTTGGTCATTGTGCTGCTATTCAGACATATCTCCTCAATAGTAAACTGAATGTTCTCCGGCATTATTATCCAGCAAGCACAGCTGGAGCTCACAGCTCTATCCGAGCTCCACTTCTCATCTCTTACAGAAAGAACATATGTTGTCTTCAGAAAATCTCTTGTCTTTTAGTTCTGGCATGCTACCAGTGGCAATAGCTTGTATAGTATGGAGACCCATAGAGGCCTCACGGTTACAGCATACAAGGGAGCCTTCACTTAGAAGCAGGGATATTTCAATAACTTTATGCCTTTTCAGTGTATCTTTTCCCACTGTTTTTGGAAACCTCTTTCAAATTTTCACTGCTGTCTACTCTTCTAGACTTTCCACTGTCTATAACACTAGACGTTAGCATTGAGTAATGCAAATTCTTATAGAAGGTAGACCACTGCTGCTCACTCCAAGCAATGCAAGTTGATATTGATACTCGGTATTCAAGAAATACTAGCAAATAGTTAACAAGTTCAAACAAATTATAAAAAGATTTAGTCACTTCTTTCAATCAAAGAGCAATGTTTGTTAGGACAATACATGCAGGAAACAACTGTGTTATTAAGCTTCGGCAACATGCTATCGCTTCTTGTTAGCCATTAACATTGTAGGATATGTGCACAGTGCCAAAGACCTGGCCAGTTGGGGCAGCTTACAGCGCCTGGCCTGTCAAGAGGTAGATGAGGAACAAGAATTGAAATCATCTTCCCGCGGCCACTTCTGCTAGCTCTCTGTCATTGACCTCAAGCTGTGGCACTACCTATTTGTAGTTCAAGTGTGTCTGTTGAAAGAGTCCAGGGTTGCATGACCACATTTCACCCACGCAATCTTTTATTTTCTCCAAATACATGGTGTTCAGCAGACATTTCACACCTTCAGGCAAAGTTTTCCAACTCTAGATACATCCTGTACCTCAGCAGTATAGTCATCATTAACAGAGTTTTTTTTATATGGTTTATTTTTTTATATTTAAAAATTTCCATCTCCTCCCCTCCTCCTCCTTCTTCCCTCCCCTCCTCTCCACCCATACTCCTCCCCTCCCTCTCCTGGACCTGGGGGGAGTTGGGAGGACCTTGGTCTTATCATAGAGCAGAGTTTTTTTTTTTATTTTTAGTGATTGATGGTGTGTGTGTGTGTGTGTGTGTGTGTGTGTGTATTACATATCTGTGTATACATGTGGAAGGTCAGAGGAGGATATTGGGTGCCCTGCACTATCCACTCCCTGCCTTGTTGCCTAAGGACAATGTCTCTTGGTGAATCTGGCAACCAGAAAATACCCAGTGGTCATCTTGTCTCCACTTCCCACAGTTCTGTGCACATAAGGATATTTTTTATCATGTAATTAGGAATCATACATCTAGCACAGTGGCAGTATTAGATTTTAAGGAGTATTGCATGATGTTTAGAAAGAATACATGGACTTATTTCAAATTTTCTGTACATTCTAAGATTTGTCCTATGATCCAGCATGTGGTATATTTTAGAGAAACTTTCAGATGCTGCTTAGAATTTATATTCTTTAGCATTTGAGTGAACTATTTTGGAGCTATCTTTTAGGATTATTTGACATAAGTCATTTACATATGAGATTGCTCTATGTTTTATGCAGACAATGTGTTATTAGTTAGAGAAACTGGGTTGTTGAAATCACTTTTTCTTATTGGGTTTGTGTTAATTTGTATCTTTAATTTCCATTAGTATGTTTTCTGTGAAACTGGGTGCATCAGAGTTTGGTATCACAGGGAAAACTATTAGAACACATAATTTCTGGATTTGAAGAAATTCCGGCCCTCTAACCAGGGGTTCTATATATGGGATGCTTAATTGGTATCTTCAACAGAACTGTGTCTCAGATCGATGGGACTTCCAGAGCCATGTAGGAGTGTATACCCATACCACTAGTGATGCTCTGAGAAGAAATCTCCATTAAGCTGAGTCTGTTACTGACCTAGATCACTTCCTTTATACCAACTCCTGTTTCAGTCGCCAGTTTGAGCTTTTATGTAATACAGCAGAATGGATGTTTAGTCACCAGGGAGTGGCACTATTTGAGAACGATGAGAAGGTATGGCCCCCTTGGAGAAAGTATATTATTGAGAGTGGACTTTGAGGTTTTGAAAGACCATGCTAGGCCCAGTCTGTCTCTGACTCTCTGTCTTTGTCGCCCATCACCCCCTGCCCTCGCACCTCATTACCTACAAATTAGGATGTAACTCTCATCCTGATTAGTTACTCTCCAGCACAATGTGTGCCACCATGCTCCCACCCTGCGTCCACCACAGTGATAATGGTCTGACCCTCTGAACAGTAGGGAGGCCCCAGTTAAATGCTTTCTTTTATAAGGGTTGTCTTGGTCATGGTCTCGTCACAGCAATAGAATAGTGACTAATACAGAAGTTAATATCTTTATGTCTTCTTTATCTATAATAATTTTTGGAGGTCTCTTTTATCAGATAATAATAATGACCCTTTTTATAAATATAATGGTTACATGGAATGTCCTTTTTCTCCTTTTAAATTAGTTCTTTAATAATTTCATATAACGTACTTGGATCACATTCACCCTCTTCCTAAACTTTTTTCAGACCCACAGCCTTCCTTACACGTCCAGCTTTGTGCTCTCTTTCCTTTCTTTTCAGATAGTCCAACAAAGTTTGTGCAGCCCACATACTCTTGGATGTGTGCTTTTCCACCAGACTATGATTAAACTATCAGGGGCCACATCCTTAAAGAAAACTGACTCTCCAGTTTATGAGTAGAACAGAATATCATTCGGCACCATTGCATCATCGTTTTCCCTACAGCTGTGTTGGGTTTTATCCCAGGCCTCTAGGTCATCCAGCCTCTGGTTCCTGTGTCCAGGTGCTCCAGGCAGTGTCAGGGGTGGGATTATTCTTTTGTTGTGGGTCTCAGGCTGGTTCTGTCATTGCTTGGCCACTCCCTCAATCTCTATGCCACCCTTATCCCAGCAAATCCCATAGGCAAGACAGACTGTAGGTCAAAGGTTGTGTTGGATTGGAATTCTTTCAATGGAAGTCTTTCCTGATCACAGGAGAAGGTTAGCTCGTGCTATGTATCTGTTATTGGTAGGAGTCTTAGTTAAGGTCATCTTTGTAGATTCCTGGGAGTTTCCTTTGCACCAGGTTTCTACCTGACCCTGAAATGCACCCTTCTATTTAGTCATCTCTCTCAGTAATCTCCCTTTCTACCCCCGACCCTGTGCCCTGATGTTCCCATCCCTACCCACCTTCAGTACACCTACAAAATCTCTACTATTTCCCATTCCCAGACAGGTCAGAGCAGTCCCCCTTGAACCTTCCTTGTTACCTAGCCACTCTTGGTCTGTGGATTGTAACATAGTTATCCTTTACAGCTAATATCTACTTATAGTTGAGTGCATACCATGTTTGTCTTTCTGGGTCTGGGTTACCTCACTCAAGATAATTTTTTTTCTAGTTCCATCCATTTGCCTGCAAATTTCATGATGTCATTGTTTTCAATTGCTGAGTAATATTCCATTGTAATGTAATTTGTAACTTCAACGTAAATGTACTATATTTTCTTTATCCATTCTTCAGTTGAGGTACATCTATGTTGTTTCCAGGTTCTAGATATTACAAATAAAGCAACTATGAACATAGTTGGGCAGGTGTCCTTGTGGTATGACTGAGAATTCTCTGAGTGTACACCCGAGACTGTTATAGCTAGGTCTTGAGGTAGATCAATTCTCAATTTTCTGAAAAATCTCTATATTGATTTCCAAAGTGGCTTACATGTTTGCACTCCCACCAGTAATGGAGGAGTGTTCCCCTTGTTCCATTCTCTCCAGCATGAGCTGTCATTTGAGTTTTCATCTTAGCCATTCTGAAAGGTATAAGATGGGATCTCAGAGTCATTTTGATTTGCATTTTCCTGATGGCTAAGGTTGTTGCACATTTCTTTAAGTGTTTCTCAGTCACTTGAGATTCTTTTGTTGAGAATTCTTTTTAGATCAATATCCCAAATGTTATTAGAAAGGCTTTAAACAGCAACTGATGGAAACAGACAGAGACTCTCAGTCAAACATTAGATCAAGCTTGGGGAATCCAGCTGAAGAGAGAGGAAGGATTGTAGAAGCCATAGGGGGCAAGAACACCACAAGAAAACCCACAGAATCAACTAACCTGGGTGCATAGGAGCTCATAGAGTTTGAACTGACTGCTAGGGAGTCCAAGTACAACAGCTTGGTTTTCTTGTAGGACTCCTAACTGTGGGAGTAGGGACTATCTCTAACTCTTTTTTGCTGGCTTTGGGGGCTCTAATTTTTTATACTTTGATGCTTTGTTCAGCCTTAATACAAGGGAAAATGCTTTGTCTTACTGCAACTTGATATGGTAAACTTTGTTTATATTTTTTGGGAAGCTTGCCCTTTTTTGAACAGAATGGAGAGTGAATTGGGGAGGGAGAGGGGAAGTTTGGAGAGGAAATGGGAGGAGAGGATGGAGGAGAAACTGCAACAGGATGAAGACTAACTAATTGAACTAACTAACTAACTAACTAACTAAATAAATAAATAAATAAATAAATAAAGTTAAAATAAAAAAGAGGAAATTGACTCTCAGCAGTTAACAATAGCTCCTTAGCTAGGGTGGGACTTTATGCCCAAGGCTCTTGATACTGGCATCTTGTCTGGCTTGAGTTTGTGCAGGATTTATTCATGTTCTCTCAATTGCTATTACTTCATATGCGGATTTGTGTTTTCATTTCTATATTTTCCTTTCTTACTTTTAGTTAGGACATTAATTTTGGTTTTCTTTATATATCATTTTGATGCTTATGTCTCCATAGCTTGTTCTTGTTTTCTATTTTTCCCTGGTACTGCCTTCCCTGGCTCCTCTCTCCCATATCTCTCTTAGCTTCATACATCTAATAATCACATTTCTGTTTTCAGAGCATGCATACACACACAAGGGGGGGAGAGGAGGATAAAGAGACACAGAGAGGAAGAGACAGAGAAAGAGAGAAACAGAAATAGAAAGAGAGAGACACACAGAGAGAAACAGAGACAGAGACAGAAACAGAGACACACAGAGGCAGAGAGACAGAGACAGAAAAAAGAAATCTAGACTCTGTATCTGAGAGAAAATGGAAACTGTTTTTCCTCTCCCTTATTACCTTCTATTTTCCTTTCTCTCATCTCCTGGTATTTCATTGTTCCTTCTTTAGCTTTATGGTTTATGACCTACATGCATATTTCTTTGCTTTATTCATAAGAAAGCAAATGACTAATGTCTTTCTTTCTGAAACTGGCTTAACCACAGGGTTGCTTTCCTTCACATGTTGTTCTTCACTTCCACATACTTTTAATGCAGGGGACTTAATGTATTTTCTTTACAGATGAATAAAATTTTATTTTGTATCTATGCTACATTTTCACTTTACATTTATCTGATGATGAACATTTAGGCCAGTGGTTCTCAACCTGTGGGTCACGACTCTTTGAGGGTCCCATATCAGATCTCCTGCTTAAAGGATAGTTACATTAAGATTCATAACAGGTATAAAAGAGCAACAAAATAATTTCATGGTTGGAGTCATCACAAATAAGGAACTGTATTAAAAGACTCTCTCATTAGGAAGGTTGAGAGCCACTGATTTATGCTATTTTCATATATTGCATATTGTGAATAGCAGTAAACATGGCTGTGCAAGTATCTCTGTGGTATGCTGACTTACAGTCCTTTCAAAATATATACATAAGCCGTCAAGGAAAGCCCTGTGGTACTTGTTGTTAAATTTTGGACATATTCAATAGTAATTTCTATGGTGGTTATATCAATTCGTGTTCTTTTTTAATATTTATTTATTTATTTATTTATTTATTTATTTATTTATTTATTTATTTATTTTGTATACAATATTCTGTGTGTATGCCTGCAGGCCAGGAGAGGGCACTAGACCTCATTAGAGATGGTTGTGAGCCACCATGTGGTTGCTGGAAATTGAACTCAGGACCTTTGGAATAGCAAGCAATGCTCTTAACCACTGAGCCATCTCTCCAGCCCTGAATTTGTGTTCTTACCAGCCCCATACATGCTATTCTTCCCTTACATTCTCAAGAATGTTTGTGCTCTACATGATGACTTTTGTACTGGAATTGAAGTGACTATTAAATCTGTTTTTATTTGTTTTCCTTTCACCTAATAATTCTTAAGTTAAAGAATCATTGGTAATCTGTATTTATTCTCTTGATAACTATCTGCTCAATTCATTTCACTATGTAAAGATTGGATGGTTCAATTTTTCCTGTTTCACTTTTAAAACTTATGCTTTAAAATAAAACCCCCTTCCTTAGAGGTAAAGTTTGCAAAGATTTCCTCTCGTTTTTAGGCTATTTCTTCTCTCTGCTGACTGATTCTTTCACCATTTATAAAACTGATTTTAAAGTGGGTTAAACACCATCATGTATTGAAGACATAAAACTCCAAAGATGGTAGAGGCAATACTTCAAAATGCATGCATTTTGAGAGGTTTTTCAAGTGGACTACCATCAAGGACAATGTTATTCCCATAACTGACCATGGTCTACATGAAATTGAAACACTTCTGAGCAAGGAATAGCATTGAGCTATTTTCTCAGATTAACTGTGTCTATCATGGTCCCTTGTGTTTCCATACAAAGTTTAGTATTGTATTTTCAGTTTTTTAAAAAAGGTCATTGATATTTTAATGAAGATTATACTGAATTCATATACTGTTTTGGTTAAAATAGCCATTTCAAAATATAAATCTTCAATCTCCAAGCACACAATTTCTCCCTATCTTAGAAGTTCTTCAATATATATTTTCATTGTTTTATAGTTCTTTAACATAGACATCTGTACCTAGTTAATTTTATTATTATATATGATATTCCATTTGTTGAGGCCAGTATGAGTTGGTATTTTCTGATTAATCTACAGTGAAGTAAATTTTGGTCTGTAGAAGAGCACTGAGCTTTTTTCTTTGGTCTGTGTTGCCATTAAATTAAACTACCTTTCTCAAGGTGTTTAGTCAGATGTAAGGGTGAGTGCTCTTGTTCATTTTAGTTCCTTAATTATAGAATCACATTATCTGCAATTTAAATGTGTCCCCTTTATTGTAATTTTAACTTTTTCTTTCTCTTTTTACTCTAGCTAAGAGTTTGAGTATTACATTGAATAAGAATTCAATAAGTAGATACCCTCATCTCATTTTAGATGTCATACAAACTGGTCTTTTCTCATACACTGCAAGTTGGCTTGCAGACTATCATATTTCTCCTTTATTTCGTTATAAGGAAATGATAAAATTTGCAAGAGGAATCTCTTCATCTACTGTGATAATCATGTAGATTGAACTTAGTAGACACTTTACCTACTGTATTACTTTGTTGAATAATAACTGGACAGCCTTGGATGTTCAAGTGAAAATACCTTGGCAATAGTTAATGATCTTTTATTCTGTTGTTAAATTATACTTACAAGTATTTTATTGAAAATATTTACATGTATGCATATAAAAGAATTTTTTGTTTGTTGTTTGCTATTTTGTCTAAATTTTGGTATTAGGGTTACATGTCTTCATAAATTGAGTTTGGTATTGTTTTATACATTTGTATTTATTATATATTTTGAGGAACATGTTGTTAACTCTCCTTTAAAGGTTTGGAACAATTTAGCTGTGTCTATTTTCTTTCTTTCTTTCCTCCTCTCTTTCTTTTTGTTTGTTTTTTTTTTTAAGACAGAGTTTCTCTGGAACCTGTCCTGGAACTAACTCTTGTAGACCAGGCTGGACTCAAACTCACAGCGATTTGCCTGCCTCTGTCTCCTGAATGCCACCACCCAGCTTAATATCTGTTTTCTTTGTTGAGAGTATTCTTCCTTAATATACCATTGATGAATCTTTATAAATTCATACACTTCACAGGGAAGTATTTGGAGACCTGTGAGCAACTGGATAGAGAAAAGAGAATCAGGAAAGTAATTTAATCATATATTTTAATTCAAAATATATAATTATACATTAGAAATCTCAAAAAAGAATACATATACTTGATATTTTGAATAAAATCCCAATTTACCTTATCCTCACCTCCACAGTTTTTCCCCGTAATTTAGTCACTTATTGACTAATCTCATCTTAAATGCATAGATCTTTCAGTCTTCATTCTGCATCTTTCTCATCCAAAAGTCATGGCCTCCTAATATATACATATGTGTACTTTGTGTGTGTGTGTGTGTGTGTGTGTGTGTGTGTGTGTGTGTGAGATTTGAGGACATAAAATACAATATCTTTTAAAATGAGTATTGCTTATTTATAAATTCCTCATAGTGAATACTTGTGAGCATAAATTACCAACACAGTGGTAAGATTACTGATTATGATGAAGCAATTGTCATTCTGGGGATCTAATGATCACCAACATTCCACATTTCTCTTGTCTTACTGCTTTGTCTGAGACTTCAAACATTATATTAAGTAAGACTTGAGAAAATGAGCAACACAATTTTCTTCCTGATTTTGAGATAATGTCAGGTTTTTTTTCCTAAATAGTTGGTATATATTTCTCAGTTGTAGCTTCTTTTATGTTGAGGTATATCTTTTGATTTCTAGTTTACTCAGATTTTTAATGTATTTTATTTATATTTTGTGAAGTATTGAAAATTGTCTCACAGTTTACACACACACACACACACACACACACACACACACACACTATCTTCCCTGTAAATTAATCACATTTGGTGATATTTTTATTGTGTTTTCTGATAGAAAAGTATGTAATGGTGACTTGAATAGGAAATTGTCCCTTATAAACCCATGTATTTGGCCACTTGGTCCCCAGTTGGTGACAATGTTTAGAAACGATATGGAGCGAATAGCAGAGTTGAAGACTTGATGGGGGCAGATTTTGAGCTTTGATAGACTGGCTCCTCTTCCTCATCTCCATCTTTTTGCTCTCTGTGTATGGATGAATATGTGATCAAGAGTTTTAGGATTCTACTGTCATGCTCGCCTTTCCTGCCATGATCGACTCTCCCGTTCTCTACCTGAAACCCAAAATGCATTCCCTTTTTGCTTTAGGTGCTCCTGTCAGGGTGTTTTATTAGAAAAATAGGAAATAAATTAATTAAAGAGCAGTTGTTGTATTAAGTATCTTTTAAGCTATTCTTTATCAACTTTTCCCCAGTGTCTATGACTCTCCAAAGTTTTGTCTAGAAATAACAGAATTCAGTTAAGATCTCACTATATGGTAGTGACATTAACCCCTCAAATTGCACCCAAATTTTTAAATTCATACTTAGAATGAACAGATTCCATAAAATTAAGGTGCTGTTCATTGCCAAGTCTCCTCCCTTTAAATGTGTGTTAGAAAAATGCATGAATCTGTGGGAGAAATCTACTTGCAGAGCAGAGAAGCATTTGATATTATTAACAGAAAATGTCTGCTGCATAAATGTGTTTGGGTTTCAACATACTTTCCTGCTGCTTATAGGACGAAGACTAGAATACATCAGGGTGCGTTGATATTTTGCTTGTATCCAAGAAGTAAGAGAAAGATTGACAGATTAATTTGGGGCATGTTATGCTGGGCTCTGAAAGACTGTGATCATCAACGTTACTGGCAAAAATTGGATTCGAATAAAACAACCGTGGCAATGAGAGATGAGACCAGTTAGTGTGGACAACTTTAACTATGAAAAGTCTTTTTTCCCCCCTTAATCTGGCAGACAATTTTCTTTTAAATTCTGACTTTCAGATTTTCTGAGTTCTATTTGTCTCTGGATTGTATCCATTCAGTAGGTAAAGCATACTTCTAATGTAATGAACATTTTCATGAAATGAAGTGAATAGTAAGGGTATGGCTGGAGAATGGATGATAGTATTTGTTATTAGAATTTAAAATTTAAGGTAGACTCAGGTTTTCACAATGATTAGTATTTTAAGGGTATCTTATTAATCAAATCCTGTTCTTACTTGATTGTCAATCTAACTTAATGTGTATGAGAATTTGGGGCTAATTCCCATTGTCTAGAAATCTATGGTATATGTCGTATAACAACCTGACAACCATATAATATTTGATGATCTGAGCTGGATAGAGAGGATCTAAAACAATAAAAGCAAAAGAGCAAATCTGGAAGAGGGAAGGAGCAGACACATTGAAGAGCGGATCGTATTTGTCTTTCTAACTCTGTGACTTGAGCCACCTGAGAATGACAAGAATACAAGAGATGAGAGAAAATGGACGCTGCCCCTGCGAACCCTCTTTACACCAAGAGTGATGAGAGCCCATGCTTCACATCGAAGCTGGTGAAAAGGGATGAGAACTCAGAGGATCGTGGTTAAAGACAGGCGCAGTAAACCCTAGGGACACTTCCATGTTTAGATCCTCATGTTTCAGACCATTTGAAAAAGTCACAGTGCTTAGGGACAGTCCAGTTGCACTGTAATCTATTATCTGTGGATATTCCACAAGTGTCGGGGGATAGAGAGTGGCTGTCTTTCATAATGTAGACCAAGATCTCCACGTTATGAGATTTGGCTGGACTAATGAATAGCAATATCATTCTTTGATTTTAACCAATTCACTCCGGTAACATTTTGTGATTCTAAGGTTATATTGCAAAGTATACTATTTGCCAGGCTAACGTCTGATATCGTCTGAGTTTTTTTTTTATAATAATTCAGCAATATTTTTAGTAGACTTGGAATTCAACGAAAGGTATCTTTACTAATTTGGTTTTAGACATTTCAATTTTAATTTTTAAAGAACAGACCAATTACACTCAAGCACAGGTCCAACATATAAATCTGTAAAAGAAGCTTTGCACGAGTGCTTCTTTGAGGACCATCGCTGAGGCAGAAGGAAAAGACGAGGTCTCAGCAGCCGCTTTTGAGCATCCGGCACTTGAGGAGCTTCAGATACATTTCCACGTCATTGGAGTCACTTTCCAGGCAGCGGAACAAGTTATAAAAGGCAAAATATCTAGTGTCTCTATTGGGCGACTGCAAACGTTCCAGTTCAGACCAGACTGGGGCATTCACATTTCCTCCAAGCGCAAATTTAGCCTAGTTAAGAAAATAATAGTTAAGCATTAATTATAGATGAGAGTTTGGGATCCTATTTCTTCTACATGTTAAATTCAATTTTAGGAGACGTTAATATTGCAACATTCATCCAAACCCATGGATTTTCACTTATGTGGGAGAGAACTTAACATATGTTAGTCATTTAAAACTAGAAATTGGGGCAGATTGATATATTTTGTGGCATGAAATTGATGTCCACTGACGTTTGTTTATTCGGGGTGTTGTAAAACTGGTTCTCAATCGAAAAACTTTCCCCAAGACAAAGTGGCAGTTTCGAAAGACTCAGAAGAAAAATCCACAATTTCATGTCTGGGAGACTACAATCTTTGAAGATTCTCAAGGCTCTACCCATCTTTACAGACTCAATAAACAAACTTCTAGCTGCGTGGATGCTGCCCTGCTGAATTAGAGGAAGGTCTTTTAGACCCATTGAGCGCACTGCAAGTTGTGCAGAGAGCGCTACGGTTCCAACTTTCATGGTTGTCACCTCTGTTGGGGGTTGGGGCTGGGACTTTCCTGTGATCCCGCTGCTTTGAAGTCACCCATTCTCTTGTCAGTAACTCGCAACTTGTTTGACCACCAATAATATATTCATTGTTTCACCAAATTGGACTTCATTGTAGTTGTGACTTTGTTCTGCCATGGGTGCCTTTTCTGGGGTGAATAGAGCTGCTTGTCTTGTGCCTCCCCAGTGATGGGGAGACTATCAACCAATCACATCTAATTAGGGTGTGGCTACCTGGGGCCCAAGTAGAAATACTGGGAGATCCAGCTGCACCGCTTTCTCTCTGCGCGGTGCTCACCGGACTTATTGGATTTCGGACCTCCCCTTCTTGTAGCGTGAGTTTCCCCTTTTCAACGATTAAAAATATAACTTGTTCTTGAGCTGGTCTGGTTATTTATCGTGCAGACCTAATTCGTCAGCAGCCCAGGACCGACTCTCACACAGCACAGGGGCAGGCAGATGGGGAGCTAGTAATTTGATATCAAGGATCACGGAGAGGTAGCATAAATTTTGTTAATTATTGAAATTTATATTTCTTCCGAATTGTCCCTCACATGCTTATGTGTTTTATAGATTCAGACACCACCCTCTTATTCCTTTCTTCTTTTCTACTAAATAAATACTGCCTAGAGTGTATGTGTACAGATCTATAGGGACACTGAGAATTCGGAATTGGTGCCTTAAGATTTAACTAGTTGAGCATTGACAGTAATAAGAACTGCTGGCACAGTTACACATTTGTCTTTTGGTCTAGAAAGATACTTTCCAAATAACTGCGAGGAACAACTGTTCTCTTCTGAGATCCCCGAGATATGGGCGGCTGATCGAGTGCCTTTGAGAAGGTTGTGAGCTGTAGTGAGGATACTGCATACCCCAGTTTCTTTGCAGCAGAGGGAAGTGTTTCAAAATTCATTTGTCACTGTGGAAAAGACGAAGAACTTTAGGAAGCGGCTCACCTTAAAGGCGATCTTCTTCATGGACTTGAGGAGGTTTTTGTTTATAGTCCGTATCTCCAAGGCTTTTGTGAGGATGGGAGGAGTGCAGCCCAGTTTGTCAGCCATTTCCGCCCACAGGTGGTGCAGCGCGTCGACCCAGGCTTGCAATAGAGTGTGCGCCAGCGTCAATAGGACTTCAGACTAAGCAAGCACAATTGAACAATCTCATCAGGACAAAGGAAATGCAGTAGAGTTAGATAGAGACAGGCAGTTGCTGCTCAAGTAGCTGAAATGGGCTCTTCCTTGGTCATTCATAGGCTTATTTAGAACATTCTTTTGGTAGAGATTTTATAAGCTTCAACTGTAGCCACTGTCCTCACGTTATAGCATTTTGACAAAGTTAAATTCAGAAATATCAGAGGAGTGTTTTTATGAAGTTTCTAGCCAAGTAATAACTCTTAGCATTTGTCATTTCTTCTTGACTTTCCTCTTTCTCTTATTGTGTTATTAATTATTGTTATAAGTAATAAACAAAAATGTAGACATACAAAATGCTGGTAACATTAAGAAAAATTATGAAGGTGGAATTTCTCTGTGGGGCAATTTTGGGTATGTTATAATGTTCACTGTAAATCATTTAGGTTGCTTCACGGAAGGGAATCAGAAGTGAGAGACAATAAACGTAAGTAGAGTCAGCACTGCACATAAATTCATCCCAAGAGCGGCTTGTTTTGTCTTGAGGAGCATCATATTGCATTTTACACTACCCCATTCTTCAAGTGGCCTCTAGATTTCCAGTTATGACATGGGGAAGGGTAGGGAGGTCAGAGAGGAGTGGGAAGTTATGTAAAGAAATAGAAGTAGATCCAGGGAAGACATAAATGCCAAGAATAGATGATAAAGTGTTCAGTAATGTTAAAATCTGCCAACACAGGACCTCATGTAGCATATGAGGAACCCAACGCCATTAGTGCTTCATTTGCAGATACATCAATACATCTTTAATTATGAGCTCAGAGTTGGCTCACACTTAATACAAATCAGTAAGTGCAATATCAGGTACAAGGGATTCGTAAAATGGGTGTTCTGAATGGATAGTGTATAGATCTGTTATAATAGTACTTAACAATGACTTCATGTAATTTTTTCCAATGGAATTGTTTTTTGATTTGTCATTCTTTGTCTAATTTTTATTTTTTCTCTATGATTTCCATATACTATTATAATGTCATATAATGTAAGTAATAAAAGAGCATGGGAAAGCCAGTACATGCTTCAGTAGTTTTGGTAGCAAACCAAGGCTGAGAACTCACTTCAGTATTTTGTGCTTGCTCCTTGTCTTTTGGTCTAGAGAGGGAAGAAGTGTGGCATCTGATGATCCTCTTGTTATATCCCCGGCCTTCGGCATAAAATTTATTCTAAAATGATGAAACGTTCAATTAGTTGTCAGTTCTAAGTTGAATAAATGAATCAATGACTTGGGCATTAATGTTTTAAAATTAAATAACCCTAAAATAAAAATAAGGAATGGGGCAAGTAACTTTTTATTGACTTATCTTCATTTTTATTATAGTCTCTTTTTTGATTCATCTGGCTTTCTAATCTCTCAGTCTCCTTCCCTTCTTGTTACTCTTATCTTTTCTAAAAGTTACTATGTGGCAAGAAGACACTAAAACCTACAAAACTGCAAAAATAAGTGTTGCAACATGGTACTATTCATGCTACTGCCAAAATTCTTCTATATTTTTATTTCTTAACTTTTTATTACTTTTTGATCCAAACTGGTGTTGCTTAACTAGCCATCATACCAGTAGAACTTCTCTTTCAAATTTTCCTGTATCTGCACAGCTGCTCTATACCAAGATGGTCATAAACTCACATTACAGGTGAGTTGTGGCAAAGTGAGTTCTAAACTACCAAGTACACTATATTAATCATATACACATTTACTAATATGCCACTATTTACTTATCACATTTACTTTGGCGTACTTATCTGATACATTATCATTAAAAAAAATACTACTGAAAAAATTTGTGGTAGTTACAAAGGATTGCTGGAATAGAAATACAAAGGGATAGAAAAGCTAGTAAGTAAAATGTATGGTAGGGATAAATATTATAAGCCTTGAGTAACATTCTTATATGCTAATTGATGTACTAAAGTCCTCATCTACGGTCGCCTGTTTAACTACTCTCAGATAGATGGCATATTGCCTTCAAATACCTTCACCATGACCATGAGCAGATCTACCTTCAACTCTAAACTAGACCCACCATTTTAAGCTCAGGTCTTGAAATTCATTCTAGGATAGTTCTTAGCATTTGTGGGTTTCTGACATTACTTGCTTATTTTTCTTCTTCATCAACTATTTTTAGTCTTTTAATTTCTAGTCAACCACCTAAATTCATTGTGAAACAGTTCTCCTTTATTGGACATTGCTTGTGTCCTAAATATGAAAAACATTAAAGGACATATGTCTCCTATACAAAGGAATAGAAAACCACAGTTTTATAGTCACGTGTTTTGTACAAGAAGAGGAAGTTGAAAGAAAAGTTAAAATATTGAGAAAAAAATCATTGTATTCTTAGCAAGCATTTTACATTTTATCAAACTGTGCTGTTCGTCTACTTCACATTTCAGTAGCTTAAGGTTATCCCTGTGAAGGTATACTATGTTGAGATCAGCCCATGATGCTTTTCTGCTTTCAGCTTCACTGGCATGAAAAACACAATGTAAAGACTTCAGAGATCAGCAAGGATACTTACAACGTAACTGGACAGTTCTGAAATTAGGCGATTCATACCCTGGCTTGACTTGATTGCCCAATTCATCATATTCCCAGTGGGTGAGTGGTAGGGGATATTCCACACTTTAACATTCACAGAAGAGGTCTTGTTCTCCCCCTGGACCATGGACACCAGCAGCAAGAGCAGTGCCCCTGATAAAGAAGAAGATCACTCTGAGGTCTCTTCCTAGGAGGCTATCAAGAGTCACCCTGTCTGGGGAAGCATAAGATGCTCCCGGTGTCTTCTTTGACAGAAATTGATACTTCTTGTCTGGGTGCGTCTTTTCAGTCCTGAGCATCCTGAGGTCGGAGACTATCTGAAGTTATTGGTCTTACATGGAAAAAGTGACACATTGCTTGTAGATTGCCTAGGAGTCTGTTGTGGCTACGTTTCCCTGTTGTGTGTAGCACATACCTTCTTTGTTTGTGATGATGCTAACTGATGATTTCACTATCATCATCGGTTTGCTTTTAATTATATTGACTGAGACATAGTTGTAACATATTAATAATTTGTACTTTCAAAAGGATGAACAGGTTTGTATGTATACATGTATGAAATTTAAGTCTATCTTTATTAGTCACATTAACCTGAAAGATTTCCAGTGCAAAATGTGAGTTTAAGATCCTATGTCCACCTAACTTTTGATCACTGTAGCTGGAAATTTCCAACATAAAAATGGGGAATTGGTTAAGATTCATGCATAGTAAAACCCCTAAACAGAAATACTAAAAAAAAGAAACCTTGGTATGCCAAAAAATCATGAAGCATATAAATCACTCTTCAAAATCTTGCTAAAAATGAGCTATCATCAAATAATTTATATCACATATGTTAAAGTTTATAAATTCATAGCAATTTCCCAAATTTATTTATGTACAACATATATCTCTATAAAACATGCCTATAAATATTCTTTATATGTATTATCGGTAGGACTATCACAGCCTAAGATAGTGTAACATCCAGCTTATCATTATGACTAATACTTAAAAATGTCATGAAGACTCTAGAGACAAATACTTCATCCTTACATGTTTTTCTTTTGAAGTAGGATTTTGGCAGAATGAAATTTTCAAAGCTGTGTGGTCCGCATACATGTTAGGCTTGTCTAAATCAGTCTACTCCACTGAAAAGCTCTTTAGATTGATTCATATATAGCAACGCGTGGAGGTGACCCCAGAAATATTATCACCCATAGACTCTTGTATTCTCATTTTAGCAAATACCTTTATTTCTTCAATTTTAAATTTTTGCTCATACCGTGATTTGTAATAATACTTTGCGTGGAAGTGCCACAGAAACATTCTCATTTTCCACACACTTGGCATAAGAAATGCTACCATTTCCTAACTCAGGTCAAATAAAGCATCACATGACACTAGAAGCATAGGCCGTTTAAACTAAGCTTGGTAAAATAATGCACTTCTTAATCTTCTCTCAAGGAACATGAGTAAAAGCAATACTTACAGTAGGAACATTGCTGAGTCAAAGACAGATGCATCTCTGAAACGTCTCCCTGCAGCGTGGATACCCAAGGAGGTGGCTTCTGTTCAATTAACTTTCCACATCTTATATACTTGACCACACCACCTTCAGGCCACACACTGCTGGGGAATTGGGGGAAGAGTATCCAGAATCTCAATGAGATTCCTGTGACTCTACTCCCTTAGGGAATTTTAACGGCCTCATGGACATGGCCAGAGACCTAGTTCTATGTGCATTCCTTTGCTTATTTCTTAGCCATGGCTAAAGAAGAAATTATATTAAAGGTCAACACAAGGAGAATTACTATGCCTTAACTCTTCGACTTTTTCTTTTGATTCTCATACAGCTATGTCACCTCTGTAATTTTCTCAGATCCTCAGTGGTATGATATATTTATTTCATCAGTATGCTAGCATTTGAACACCAGGCAAAAGTCACTTTTTTCAAGTTTAACATTTAAAAGGCTTTGCCAATATCAACAGAATACTATAAAAGAATTAGCTCTATCCCCTAGACTGAAACTAGAAGTAATATATAGTTGCAAAACACATTTATACGATTTCTTATTTGTTTATTTGTTTGTTTGTTTGAGACAGGGTTTCTCTGTAGCTTTGGAGCCTGTCCTAGAACTAGTTTGCGTAGATCAGGTTGGCCTGGAACTCACAGAGATCGGTCTGCCTCTGTCTACGGAGTGCTGGGATTAAAGTACCACCACTGCTCATTTTTGTCTGTCTGTTTGTCTTTGGTAAAAGATCGTTTAATGGGGACAGTGTATCCTTTTAGTGAAGCAACTGTTCAACATTCCCTATTGGAATCTCGGGCATCCCTGTCAGATTTTCAGCCATCATTGTGGCTGAAGAAAACATTAGTTCCTTCTGTAGACCTAGGTTTAAATACAATCAAAATGTAGTTGACTCTTCACACAAGAGTTAAATCACATTGAACCAATGATTACATCTTGAATGAATTATGTTAATGAAAGGTCCATTAGATCCTTTGACATACTTGATCCCAGTAGCACGTTTCGTGTTGTCTGTCATCATGAAATTTAGACAGCATCAGGGAACCTTCTGCTTAGTCTCCCCTTTTTTCTTCATAGTTATGTGGTATCTCTAGTATTTAATCTAACCATTCAGTTTTGGTATGATCCAGGAGCGAGGGCAACAGACTGTGTGGTGTGATGGGCCATAAGGACCTCTCTAGTTGATACTGTGTAATAAGTCAATTACTCTTAACTGGAGTCTTTCAATAAGCTTATGCCTTGTGGGAATAATTTTTCCTACCATGTATGCTATCTTTTCTGTTCCTGTAATTGGATTTCCATATTGATTTGATACTGGATATTATTATTATAAATGCAATGCTTTTCAGCGCATAAAGACAGTCTCTAAAGGGGCACTGTTGTTTGTTTCAAACAAATGCAAATTGATAATCGTGTTCTGAGTCTAAAGAACTGTGACACAAAACAAGGTAGCAAGCCCGAAAATATCACAGTTTGCTCCAGTTTCCTCCAAAGAGCATCCTGGATACAGGTGTGGGTGAGGGATGCTACGTTATTTAGCTTTTAGTAATGCATTCTCATTCCTCATTAGTCCATTTCCTCCCCATCCTGTGGCATTTCCGCTGGACCATGGATCCAAGCAGCTAGCGGAGCAACTCTCACCAATTGTCCTAGCCATTGGTTAAGAAGGGTAGAGGATTTTTCACACTTGCCTGGTCCAGCTGTTTGCTACAGGAAGGCCCTATGGCCACTGCCTCCCTATTGACAGTACTTATCTGGGTCAAAGGGTCATACGAACAATGCCTACTCACACCAGATCTCATGTTCCCCAAATATAGCCACTCCTTTAAACAATATTCCCTGCCTCTGCAATGCATCTTGTGTCTCCACTACACACCTATCACAGCACAGTTTCTTCATATGGAGATAATGTACAGTAGATACCAACTCTGGTTCGTACAATTTCTACTTCTGGAATAAGTATTAAACCTATTTTTCTTTAGAGTTCTGTATCCTCATAAAAGCACCATGGCTAACTATTCCCCGTGTATTTCAGAATTATGAATTAATGCTCATTTGGTTCCAACATTCACCCAAAACAGTGGTTTGCCTGTCAGTAAGAAATTCACGTCTCTCATTGGATATTGTATCTTTAGTTACATAATGCGGCCTGTTCAGGCAGGCAACATCTGTTCTGTTAGAAGTTCCCACCATCAGAGGACTCCTTCCATGGTCTGCTGATGTCCCCAAGTGTTCCATATCCTTTCTTCTTCTTTAAAAAATCTACATGATCTCATTTTAGAATGCCCTAGTTATATTTGAATGAGTTTCTAACCACTTCTCTCTTTTTATGTTTTTTCTTTTATTGAAACAAATTCTTCTCATCTAATAAATCCTGATTTCTGCCCCTCCCATTATTCCTGCCAGTTCCTCCTTACTTCCACTCAGATCCAGGTCTACTCTTTCTGTCTCTCATCAGAAAACAACCAGTCCTCTAATGGAAAATAATATGATATGGTAAAAGAAAAACTAGCATATCAGAATTGAATGAAACAAACAGTAAGAGTCCGAGAGAAGGCACTAGAAGCAGATATAGATGCAGAGAACCACTTGTTTGTACAATCATCAATTCCCTAAAAACACTAAATTGCAAGTCATAATATATACACAAAGGACCAATAAGGTAAAAGTAGAGAGAAAGTAGAAGTAAAATAAAAAAAAAAAACATAAGATCAAACTTTAAAAAAAGAAAGTCCCAACAGGACATCATTACACAGAAACCTCTGGGTAAAACCAAATACTACTGTTCTAACAAGGGAAAAAAAGTAGCACTAAAATGACTCCTAATGACATTCTTCAGTGTCTTGCTCAGCTGTCATCAGAGAAACTTCTTCCAGTAACAGATAGGAACAAATACATAATCCATATCCAGACAATATGAAGACTCAAAGATCCTGGAAGATTCAACCTAAATTGGATGTTTATATCAAATCCCTCCCCTCAGATCTCAGGGAACCCTGCAGAAGAGGAGGAAAAGAGCCAGAAGGGATAGAACACACCACGAACACAAGGTCCTCTGCATCAGCACAATCAGTGCACACATGAACTCACAGAGACAGAGGCATCATGCACAAGCCAGTGTGGATCTCCTCCAGACGGACCCTAGAGCTTCAAGGGGAAGTGGACACACACGCATCCCGAATCCAGAAGCCATCCCTACCACTCCCTGGCATGTGCTCAAAGGACTCAACACCCTGTTTCACAGACACTTACCCAGGCGTCTTCATTGCCACCCTATTCACAGTGGTCAGATAATGACAACAACCTAAATATCCACCATCAGATGACTGCATAATGAAAATGTGATACATAAACACAATGGAATATTAGTCAGCTCTAAAGAAAAAAGTGAAATTTGCTGGTAATTGGATGGACATAGGAAAGATTGTATTGAGTTAAACCAACCCACCAAAGATATCTAAGGTTCTTAGCTTCAATTTCTCACACACGAATATACAAACATGGAATAATCACAGGAACCAGGGAAGTAAGTATAAAAGGACCATAGGCATGAGCAGAGAGGAAGGTGACTTTGGAGGGAAATAGCAGGATACAGGTAATATGAAGTGGAAAATGGAAAAACAGGGAATGGGTTCCAGATGGGAAAGAGTCGGGGAGGTCAATACAGACAGAGAAGGGGGCAAATTGATAAGGCCTCGAGAAATCATATGATTTTATATTTACTTAAAATTACACACCACAGATAGTGTGTGTGTGTGTGTGTGTGTGTGTGTGTGTGTGTGTGTGTGTAGCTTAAATGAAGTTAAGTAATTTGAGCTGACCATACTCCCTACTAGAACTGTAGACAAAAACGCCAGCATCAGGCATGACAAACCTCCTTTCAAAAGGTTGGTCAAGGTATTTCAAGTGACTCTCAAAACAATATAGACTATTGGTGCAACCCTTGGTTGCCTCTCAAGGAGTTGAGGATTGGCCCCTATTGCTAAAGATATGGCATAGTTAGGATACAAGCTAAAGATAATTAGAGATGGTTATGACCTGAAAGTCTTCTGTAACCTCGTCACCTGGTATCAGGAAATACTATTTAGGCTACCAAGGGAAGGAAGCAATTAAACAGTCCTACCCAGGTGCAGTACCTGTGAACCAGGATAATGACCAATATTGTCAAGATGTGCATAAAGATGCACTAAGTCGTACTCCCATGTTGGTTCCAACCAACAGCTGTCTAATGTGACGTAAGGCCCATTCATTATGAAGGAAGTCATGCCTGGCACTGAAAACCTAGCCAGATAACTGAAGCGAGTGAGGTCATGGACATTAGAAAAGAATCTATAAACAACACTTTGCTAGTTGAAGATAATTCCTAACACTAACCTAAATCTTACATCCACAGATAAATGTGGTATCACTACTCAGGAAAGAAGTCTTTATTTACAGCAAATAGAAACCATTACAGACAAACCACAACTGGAAATCTTGCAGAGAGCAACAGATCAGCCATGTAGATTTGGGGAGGCTGAAGCATAACCCCATAAATGATACTTGTCTTCCTCTCTCCGTTTACTGAATTTGCCAGGCCTGGAGTAGGTCAGGATCTTACATCCCACAAAAGTACATCTGTAATACATGGCAGAGGCAACCACATCTCAGTTCCCCATAATTGGTTTAATTGCAGCTAATACTCTCATAGCTGAAGCAACAACACTATTAAAAATTTGGCTACTCAAGTTTTCCTGTATTCAAAGAAGTATAGGCTCCCAAGAGGCTTGAGCAGTATGAGGTGAATAGATTCTTAAAGAAGTTTCAGGAAATTCCATCCTATGATGCATAACAGTCTCATTGGAAAAGCAGAAGGAAAATATACTTATTCCTGCCTTGGAAACACTCAGTACCTCATCTCATAGATATATACCATGGTTTGTTATCCTGCACCTGCATCTTAAACTACATCACTCTGAGCCATGTTGGAAATGCTATGTCATACACTCTGAAAATTTATCGTACATATCTAGATGTCTTTCTAAAATCTAAGATAGAGATGTCCATGAAACAGCATGTACTACTGACCCAATACACCTTCTCTGACTGTTTTGTGGCTATAGACATCAATATAAGCTCTATAGATACAGCAAATTCAAATCAGCTCTTAGAATTCCCATAAATGACTGTCTAATGTACTTGAGATCATTTTGTATTCATAGACATTAACTTACTGTGTGAGGAAACATTCTTTTGTGTGTCTCATATGTATGTGAGCATTTTTAGGGTGACTGCTGTGACTTATATTTGTGGCATTAATGGATATATTGTTGGATTTCTTTTTGAGTTTTACCTTTTGCTTTTGGCAAAACTGCTTTTTATCTCAGCCAGTAGCAATTGAAATGTGGATTTTTGATGTGTTTTAAAGCTTCTTCCCCTACGAGCAAGGGGACAAGTGTTCAGACAGAGGAGCCTGTAGGGAGATTCATATTCAGGAAATGGTAGTTGATGATTTAATGGGACTGTTTTGATCTGATTAGTCTTTTTAATTTTTAAATTAAGATTGATGTATATTTTTGTCTGTGGTCTGCATGTCTGAAGGTGCCCAAGAAGGACAAAGGGGGCATAAGATCTTCTGGAGTTGTGATTAGAGGCAGTTGTGAGTTGCTCAACATGGTTGCTGGGGTCCACACCTCGGTCCTATGAAAGAGCAGAAAGGCCTTTAACCACCGGCCACCACTCTAGCTGCTTCTTTTTTTTCTCAGGAGTCGTCTCTTGGTTTCACCGACTTTCTGTTTCCCTTTGCTACATTGTTGGCCACAACTGTATTTAATATTTCCCTTTTTTCTTCTCTTCTTTTTTTCCGATTTCCTCTTCATGTTTATCAAAGAAAAATGCTGATAATTGACTTCACATTTTCCTCACTTTCATTTAATGCTGCAAATTTTCCTTACAGTAAAGACTTACACGCCTCTTATTTTGATGTAATACACTTTACTTAGCCTTTTCTACTTTTAATTCTCCTGAGATTTCCTTTAATACCTATAGCTCTCTTATAACTATGCTATTTCATTTACATACGATTCTCGATTGTTTTCTTCCTTTTAGTTTATTGATATCTGCTTTTCTTTCATTACAATTGTAGGATTCAAGATAGTCCCCCCAAATAACAGTACTGGTGACAACGTACTAAATGGAATACAATGCATCTAATGCCTGATTAATCTGGACCCCTGACAGCGCAAAGGCCTCTACCCTGTTGACTGTCCTGTCAAATTCCTGTCCTGTGTTCTCCGAGAGAAACTGGTAGTGTTTCCCCTGTAAACTTTCCCTTCTCCCCATGGAGTGGTCCAGTTGGCTGGTTTTACTCTGCCCCTGCTTACAGCAATGGAAGAAGACCTTATGTAGCTTTGGGGTTTTGAATCCTTTTCAACATTGCTTTGTGGTTGAATATAGCATTTCTCTTGGTGGTGATTTTGCCATAGTCTTTGTGGATGGTGTGTTTTACTGACTACTTAATCCTCTCTGAGAGACTGAGGTCCTGTTTGGGTCAGACCTTCTGGATCATTTCTTACTTACTGTCCACTGTTTTTTTTTTCCATCAATTTCTCAAAGAGACATTTTCATGGCCACACAAAAATTACAGATAAACTTCTGACTTTCTTTCAGTGCTGTAAATTCTTATTTCATCTCTCTTCCACATTATTTCTATATATGGCTAGGGATGTGGCTCAGTTTCAAAGAGTGCTCAGATAGGGGTAATAACCCTTGGTCCTAAAATGTGGAGGTTTCCTTTACACAAGGGCTTCAGCCAGGATACTGGGTTCTCTGACCAAAGGACAGGAAACTTAAGTCCCAGGGGCAAGAAAGGTTCAGCAGGAAGAGGAACCCTAGGCTATCAGTGTGCTCCAGGCTTTGACAGAGAGCCTTAAGGCGAACCAGACTGAAAAACAGCGGAAGGCCTACAAGGACTGACGTAACAACGGAAACTGAGGGTAACTTTATGACAGATCTTCTCTGATTGGCTAGATTACTTAGTCTTTCAATTAATGGGGCCCAGCTAGCTTCAACTAAATTTGGCAGTTCTTTGAATTCTATGCACAGGTCCCATAGTCATGGAACTCCACTAAAAAGGAAGATTGACGACTTTGGGGGTCCCAGAGGCTCCCAGCATAGACTCAACAAAGAGCAGATTTGCTGTGGAATCACCTCTTCATCACTGAACCTTATGCTCCAAGCAGGGAGCTGAATGGAGCCTGCATCCAAGTCCTGACCAGTGGCTACAGGCCTGAGGGACATCTTCCTACCTCAGTCTCCAAAGCATCACACATCAACTGCAGAAAGGATTTTGTACCTGCAGAGGTTTCCAGTCTCCAGATGTGGGACCACCCATCACTTCAGAGAGACCCCCCCACCCCCCATCCCCCCTCCGTGCTCTGGAAGTCAGAAGTAGAGCTAATGACATACTACATACCTGTAGACTTGCTCTGGAATGGAAGGCTCTCGATTGGCATGCTCAGGCCTTCCAGAATATTGAGCAGTAACATTTTTCAGAGCTGTGAAAGCTCCCAGGTAGCTAGCAGCAGCTCCAAAGAGTTCAAATTCTTTTCATTTATATACCAGTTGGCAATTGGTTTTAAGTAGTTTTACCAGAATTGACATTAAAGCACCTCCATTTTATTCTCTTAACTGTCTGTCTGTACCATTCTTGAAGGAGGGCAGGATGAGAACCTAGTTAGAGTTAGGAGATGGTCTCCACCCAGTATTTTATTACCAGGATGCTGGCAGCTTTGACTTCAGTTCCCAGCACCGCATAAACTGGGCATGCTGGAGAATACTTATAATCGCAGCACTTGGGCGATAGAGGCAGTAATTTCACAAGTTCATGGTTGTTTAAATTGAAATCCACATGAGGAAAAAACAAGCAACATTACGTTTTTAAAATTATCTCATTTTGCTTAATATGTGGATCAATGCATTTTCCTAGAAATGCATAATTGTATTTTTATGATTGAATAAAATTCCATTGTATATAAAGACCATATTTTTTTATCTGTTGATGGACATGTAGGGTGTTACATGTAGGGTGTTATCTTTTGTGTTGGGACTAGCACAGCAAGAAACATGGATGTACAACTGGCTCTGTGACTTGCTTTCCTAGTTCGCCTCTTTGTTGCTATGGTGAACACCACAGTGAAAAGCAACTTGTGGAAGAATGGGATTATTTTAGTTTGTAAGTTATAGTCTATCAAAGAAAGAGCCAGGGGAAGATCTCAAGGCACGAGCTTGAAGCAAAGACCATTGCTTGCTGCCTTGCTCTCAGGGTGACATTCATCTACTTTTCTTATAGCCCAGGCCAATCTGGGTAGTACCCACAGTTTCATAAACCCTTCTCCATCAATTAACAATTAAGGAAATGTCCCCAAGGACATGCCTACAGACCAGTCAAGTGGAGGTAATTTTTCAGTTGCTGTTTCTTATTCCCACGTGTGTCTAGTTTGGGTCAATTAAACAAAATAACTAGTACACATGCTGACCTAGATTCATATAGATATACATATGTAACTGCACCATATGTTAAGAGTGTTATGAATTTTTCTGAGTATCCTTAGTAATGATTCACTCTGATTTCTTTAACTTCTGTGTCACTTTAGGCGACCATCTGCAGCTTATAATTCTTCTTGTCTTCCAATGCCTTAATCAGCATGGTTCTTCAGTTTGTTTTCTGAACTGCAGTCATTCCGGGGCGGGCTAGTAGGGAATAGCAAAATAGTTTTAGTTCCCATTTTCCTGTTGTCTAGAGTAAAAGTTTTTTTTTCCAAATATTTATTTTTCTTTTTAACACTCACACAATTCATTTGGACAGTTGATTGGATTTTTTGGTATTTAATTTTTTGAGTGTATAGATACTGATCCCCTGTCAGGTATATTAGTAGCTATTTTCTCTCATAACATACTTTATTTTCCTTCTCCTTATTTCCCCTTTGATGTGAAAAAAGTTTTTTTTTTTTTAATTTCATAGAATTCCATCTGTCTTTAGGTCAGGGGAGGATAGTATGATTTGCTACTGTCGTCCATGTGGGAAATCCTTGTTTCTGTGTGTAACTTGCAATGTTTTAACCTTGCAGCTTCCGTGTTTTAGGTGCTACCTTCAGGTCTTGGATGTATTTTGACTTGAGATTTTTACAGGACGGAAAATATGGATTAAAGTTTTTTATTCTTCTATGTTTAGCTATATAGACTTGGTGTTTTTCTTCCAATGTGTGTTTTCGGCATATATGTTGAAACAAAGATAGCTGTATGTTCATGAGTTTCTTCCTGGGTTTTCTATGGTATTCTATGTTCTACATGTCTGTTTCTGCACTAGTACCATGAGCTTTTCTACTAAGATGCTGATTTTTTAAAGGCAAAATATTGTAGTCATGCATCCAATACTACTCTTAGGTCAAGGTTGCTTTGACTACCCAGATTTTTAAAAATTCTTCTGGGTAGCTTCTAGGATCTTCTTTGTAGGTTCTGGAAAGCATACTATTCATATTTTAATAAGATTGCATAAAATCTGTAGGTACATCTTGGCAATAGAACCAGTTTTCCAATTTCACGTGTGCTACTCCACTGGCACAGGAGCTTTTCCATCTTTTAGTATTTTTAGTTTGTCCTTCAATCTTTTTCTCCATTGTTTTAAAATTTTCTTAGCTTAAGTATTTCACTACATTGAATGGGTTATTTAAAGCTATTTTATGTTACCTTGAAGCCATTGTGAATTTAATTTTTTTTTCTGAGAGATTCATTATTGGCATACAGGAAAGCTGCCTATTTTCTGGTTGACTTTATGTCTTGACACCCCCAGAAAGTTTTTATTCCCCCAAACTGAAACAATCATCTCATGGGGCTTTTTGTTGTTGTTGTTGTTGTTGTTGACTTTTGCCTGTTACATCTGTATCTCCTGTAGTCCCTCTTTTATATTGTTGTAGCTAACGCTCTAGGAATTATATAGAATACGACATATAAGTATTTAGTGTTTAAAAAGATAAAAATGTTAGACCATTCTAATAAAAAAGGAAACATGTCATTACTTGTTTCTGTTTTTTTTTTTTCCTGCATTCATTGTTGAGTGTAGCAGGGTAAATGACAGTCATCGACTCACTTAGGTCTCTGTAATTAATTGTCATTCATTATCCGCGAGCCTTTTGGCGTCATTACCCTGATTCGGTGAGTAGAGAACAGCTCACATGGCCTGACCTAGGTCAGAGTCAACAGAGAACAGGATGCATCCTTTCCTGTATCTTCAGAATGCTCCCAGTCCCTATTCTCTCCAGGCTACCCTGAGGCCACTGTCATTTCATTGGTCAGATTTGTCTGCTGAAAGGGCCCGGGCCTAGGCGAAAAGATTCCATCCCCAAGTATTCTCCTTTTTCACAAAAGTTCACCCCACATTTCACAGCCCAGGCAGAAGTCTCCGACTCTGGTATTCAGCAGCAAACCCACACCTTCCGCATAATTTCTTTCAGCAGAGAAAAGAACATTCTTTAATATATATATTCAACATGTGTATGTTTAATATATATAAATATTGAAGCTGGGCAGTTGCCCACACCAGGCATGCTAAACTTTGTCAATATCGCTGTTCTTTCTCTACATCCAGTTGCTCATGCTCATTAGTTAGCAGTACATTTTGGGCTTGCCATGGATTTATTTTCACATCGTATGATGTTCACCAATGCAGCAACATTCCGCACATTGCTAATAAGTCCACTTGTACCACTTCCTCCCATGGACGAACCATCCTTCAGACTTTATAGCCTCCCTGGGGCCTATGAGCAATGTGCCACCTGCTCTCTTTGTATTTTCCAAGGAACTCTGTGTTGATGCCAGAACAATTGCCATATTTTTTCTGTTTATTTCTTTAAAAAAATCTATCTATTAGCATCCTACTAATTCAGTCTGTCTCTCAGACTCACACAAACCTCCCTCTCTAAATAGGTCCTAGTCTGCTGTCCTAGCTAGTGAGTGAGCAGCTATTGTAAAGAGAAACACTTAGATCCCTCCCTTCTTCTATTAGGTTATCACCATTTTGCATTTACAAGAATAGTGTGCCTTTTCAGACCTACAGAAGAGGTTAGGAACTCTCAAGCTTGCTTCCAAAAGAATTTTAAAAAGCTATCAAGAGAATGGCGTCATCAATAATAAGCCTGGGAGGATGCTGACTGGGCTCTCTCCCATTGTCTAGAAACCACTGCAATGGCTGTGACGTGTTCTTAAAGGCAGAGTGGCAATCCTTTTATGAACCCATATTTTAAGTTGCTTTGGAGTAGTGACAAACAATGCTACCTTCCGCAAATCATGTGTCTTCCAAGTTAACAAAATCTCTGCTTTGCTTAGTCTATGAATTGATGATAGAGGACATTACTGTGGGGGTTCAAAGAAAGCTACAGTGGAGAGTCCTTCCTCAGGTCAATTTATGCCGATTATTTTGACTTTATGATCCACTGTGGATCTAGATGAACACAAGATAAAAGAGATGTGAAACTCAGGAGGGGTCATCAGTGAGCCAGGAGAATGAAATAGTCACAATGCATGCGATTCCACTGTATCAGTTAGAAGAAGTCGTTCTTCGAATCACTTTTCTTTAGTAGTTATTAGAGCAGACTGTAAAGGAGGGAACAGACGGTCAAGGACTGGAGTTGCTGTGGGGAATGCAACCATAGAATTTCTCCTGATGAAGACTCGATACCTTGAGATATAACCATTAAAATCACTAGAGTGCCCATGACAGGCCCTTGTCTCCGAGGTAATTTACTTTCAGCTCCAGTATACAATAGATCTCATGCCATAAATCAGTGATGTCAGAACTTTAGAATAGCTCCTAACTATCTCTCTAATTCTTATATAGTCAAAAGGAATGAGATTTCAGAATAAGGAAGAAGAAGCATTGTAGGAATGACTTATTTCTGCCTCTCTTAATATGCAACTTCAGCCACAAGAAGAATAAGAGAAAGCGCTAACATAATGTGGCCGCGAGATGAAGTCAAAAAAATCTAAAGAAGCCTTGTTAAGTTAAGTGTGAAACAGAATACTGGGAAAGTGTCTAAGGTGATACTTAGAAGATAAGAAGGCAGAAGAATGTAGCTGGAGATGGGAACTAGAGAAATCTAGAGCCGTCAAACCTAGAGCCATTTTATGTTTCTAGCCCAATACGTTTTGAAAGTTTTACTCTCTTTTGAGATGGCACAGCTGTGTTATACTTGTATTTTTGGCCAGCGCACTGCAAGAGACAACCAAGAGTGTCTGGCTGGCTTTCATACTATGTCTCTAGGTCTCTATGTTTTGGGTGACATGGATCAAAAGGGACCTTGCAGCTGTCCATGCAGGCAGTAATACGTGAAGAGACGAGAATAAAAACCCAGTGCAGATTGACTTCATTAACCTTGACCAGACTTTGGGAGTTTAATGACAGTTCATTGTCAGCTTGTTTAAAACACAGTGCCATTTGGGAAAAGGTTTCCAGGAAGAGCCATTTCAATTCCAGACACACTTAAGACACTTAAGGTGTCGCTCATAGACACTCCTTTACAAAGTACATGTGACCGTGCATGTGACCGTGAGAGTGGGTTCCATAGCTAAAAGGCCTAGACTCTAATGTGATCTCTGATAGCATAGAGCCAGGTCAGCAGGCTATAAAATACATGTGACATCTCCCTTGAGGATGAGTAACAGTCTAGGGAGGGAAGAGTCCGGAATAATCATTCTGAGGAACATTGACGAGGTCTACTTCTATAGCAAAAGGTGCGTGAGGCCTACTTTCACAGATAGCAAAAGGTCATCAGGTCGTTAACAAAATTCACTCCTGGCCTTCTGGGTAGTTAAACAGGTATTTTATTCCCTCACCTGAGAAGAGGCCCCATGTGTTTAACATTCCTGCTTTCCCTGGTGATCTGTGGGTGCAAGAACCTGTGTGCTCCGAACATCTACTCCCTTCAAAATTGTTTATAAGAAAAATCATGGTCATAATAGAGGGCAAAGTTAAATGCATTGCCTGTCTAGCTAGTCTAGTTAATACAGAAAAGCATAGTGAATTCTGAGATAAGCTAAGAGAGGATAGAGGAAAGGGGAAATCCGTTTGCAATTCTCTTGCTTAATTTCTGCTAGTATTTTTCCTGAGAGCAAAATGGGTGTAATGCGGCCTATTCCACATAAAGGTTTATAAACAATCCTTAGCATAGCAAAACAGTGTCACACTGTCTCCTATCCCGGTGTTTCTGTCATCTTTCCTGACAAAGGCATTTGGATTCTGCATTGACAACAGTTGGCATGCAATACAGTCCTTAAATGCAGCTGTCAGTTTTGGGTTAGTCCTTGTTTCCCACAAGTCTCAACTTGATGAGATAAAGTGCTGATACCTCCCCCAAGTTATCAGTTTAATCTCACTCTTGGGACAATTCCTTTCAATGGATTTGTCATCTGCCTGCAGATGTTTCATTGGTTTGGTGGTCTCTAGATGTCCTGGTTGAATACATCAGATGAGGAGCCACCTGGGACATTCTTTATTTTCTGGAAAGATATAAGAATAACCTTGCGTCAATGTTAGAACATTGAGAGCTATTTCTTTATGTTTAGCATTTACTTTAGGATGTGTTTCCTTTATGGCAGATGCTTTTGGACAGCAAAAAAGTATTACTTTTAAGATAACTTTTTTTTTTTTTAAAAAAAATTAAGGTTAGCCTAGGTAGACAGCATGTGAAGATTTAGGAAAATGTAAATATCCCTTATCCATCTATCTATCTATCTATCTATCTATCTATCTATCTATCTATCTATCTATCTATCTTCTATCTATCTTCTATCTATCTATCTTCCAATTAAGTATCTGATAGTGTTGTTCTGTAATAGGTTGATGTAGATACTAAGGGACTTCACTAACATGACTAATCTTAAAATTTCTCAAGCCATTTGCTAGCATAATCACGAGCCTTATTAGTATTTAACTCTAATGAGAGTCTCTAGAAAGAAATATATAAGGAGCTATTTGACAAAGTTAAGTTTCAGATATGATTCAATGGTATTTTGCTGGAGTTTCCAGGGCCCTGTGCTATGCCTGGGATTGTGCTCTGTAACTGAGTAGTTAAGGAGAGGCATTGAACACATCTGTAGTACACTTTGAACACAGGTCTTTACATACCTGACAGCAAAAGCTGTCCAAGACCAGTCATATTTACAATTGTCAAGATGTCCATTCATTGTTAATTATGAGTTAGAAGTTTGGAATACTATATACAATTTGTATTTATGCTGTATAAAACCATGTCTTTAATAGAGGATAGATTCTCATGAGCTACTTTTACCTATTTTCATTGAGAGAGTCTGATCTTTTATCAGACCAAGGGCAGGCATAAAACTACAGAAAAAAACAAAACCTATTCAATTAACAGTGATTTTTAACCTTTAAAGATTTAAACTTAAGGCTTTTTAAATTCAGATTTTTGATCTTTAAAATTTAAGACAATTTTAAACTATGAGTTTTAAAAGATTTTCTTACTAGGTAACAGGATATTTAGAAGTTCCTGAGAAATAATTATAGTATATCTTGAAGTAGAAAACAATTGAGTTTTCCTACATAAAATTGAAAATATATATCCTGCTGGTATTGTAAAGGAAAGAAAAATCAGAGCATAACAATTTCATGGAGGAAGAATTTGTTGGAAGGTTTTAGGTTTTACTATATTCTGCAGAGTTTGATGTAATAGATTCCCGGGCTGTAACAAAAATGATTTTAGATGAAAACTTCCACACAATCCAATTTTAATTGATTGTCTTTTTGATTAAACTCCTTTTGACCTCTGAAGGGATTTAAAAAAACATACAATTATGTTTGAAATATTTTAGTTATCATATTACCCATCAGAAATACTTTAAAAACTTTTTGATTTTTAACTTACTCCTTGTTTTCTTTCTAAACTTACCTCCAACCTGTGTAAGTTGTTATTGTTAATATTTTTGCTATGTTGTAGAAATCTATAAATCTAAAAAATGAAGTATAAGTATAATAAAAGATGAGGTAAAACTTCTTATTTTGCTAATGCGGTTGTCAAATTGATGAAGTTACTCTCAGCCTCTCCAAAGCTTCCCAAACACACTGCCATGTAACTGCTTGCCAAATTCCAGTGCTGAAACTGCCAGGATTCTTGGACCCTTGTTCTTAGGACACGAGTTCTTCTCTTTCATATCTCTCTAACCTTCCTTCACGCACCTGTCAAGATTCACGGCTTGCTCTGTTGCTTTTCCTTCAAACTTTAAGAAACTTGTTTTCAAGCTTTCTTCTGAGTCTGCTCAATAATTCTTTTGCTAACAAGATGAGAACCCCAGGAGTACTCACTTTCCCTAGTAATATGAGCTGCAAGAACTCCATTGAAGATTAAAGTGTGAAAGAAGTTAAAATCTTGTGTTTCTTAGAGCCAGAAGACAAACTGAACTACTCCAAAATACCACATTTCTCCTGACTTAATGAAGAAAATGTCTTCTTGGCATATTTCTTGGTCTTTGGCAAGAGAAGATTATTCATAGGGTCAAAAGGAAGGGGAAATGACATGTCATTTCTTACGTGAATGTCTGTGAAGTCAGCTGAATTTCAAACAACCTCGTATCTCATGAACGGAAAAAATCAGAATTTGTAGAGAACCCAGCAGGGAGGCAGGAGTGATTCAGTACTGTCCAGAGGGCATTTGTGAACTGGAGCATTCTTAACTGCATCTTGGTAGAAACCCTTGTTTGAACCAAAATCTTTCACAGTGAGGGGAGACGCTTCAGAGACTGTTAAAAGGCCACCTGGTTTGACATAGCTCTCTTAGTGCCAGATACTGAAATCTGAGCCATCTCAACTGTGCGGGTCCTATGAGAGAGGAAACTGCTATGCTCAGGGGATTAATATTTTGTTCTAATCAGCAATAAATCTTCACTATCATGTCATAATTTTCTTATGTTCCCCAATTCTGTATCCAAGTATCAGAAAATCAAAGGAATAGAAACTCATGAATAAGAAGGGGAAGAAACGTCAAAGGCTTGCTCATCTCTTGTCTTCCTAGACATCTACCTCAACAACCAGAGAATTAGAGGATTGTACTGAGTGACGCAAACGTGAGATGCAGGGAATAAGGGAAGAATGCTAAATGACGTAAGTGGGAGATACAGAGAATTAGGGGATAGTGCTAAATGATGTAAGTGTTGAGAAGAAGTTGTAGTTGTTCTAGAAAACTTCATATGTTTGTAAGATTTTTTTTTCTTTTTTGTAGGCAGTTAGCTTGGCAAGATTAGGTCTCCTGACTTCCCATCTCTTCTTGTCAATTGGCCAATCAACTCAGATTGCGAAGTTGAGCTTCTATCACCAGGAAATAGCACTGCCACCATCTCTAGCCAGAGTAAGAGACAGAAGTCATTTTCGCTAAATGTACTTGCTAGCCTGATTCGGGTTGTGTTGTAGACTTTTTTGCAAAAATAAATTGTGAATGGAAGTGGGGTGGGGATAAGTGGAGGGAAATGGCAGGAGGGAGTGGTAACTTGGATTGGTTTGTATAATGAAAGAAGATAGTTTATTTTCTTGTTGAATAAAATGAAAATAAATAAATAAATTGCCTTGCTGAGCTACATTTGTTTTGTCCATTTGTTCTTTGTGTGACACCAAGACTATTCTTTATTTGCTTCTAACAAACTCAACACATGGAATAAGTCTAACATGATGCCAAGAAAAAATACTTCAGGGGAGTGAAGGAAAATGTAGAGACATTCAGAGCTATTTCATATGTGTTATAAACACATTTCAGAAGTTTTGAAAACTGCAGAGTTCTTAGGGGAGAGCTAACAGTATAACATTTGTGTTGTCTGTCAGAACTCTGTAAGAAAGGGTTGATCAAGAATGACTAGTTTTCATAATGGATACCACATATTCTATGTTTTTGAAAACCTGAAAAGACTGATTAAGTTGTTGTTATTTTTGAAATAAGAACTTGACACATTGAAATTTTCTGATTCTGATTTTTAGGTAAGTTGCAAAATGTTGCATGCCTAAAGCATGTTAACGGTAGTATGTCCCTTTAATATACCAATAGTAGAGATAGATCAGCAAAACACATTTTTTTGTCAATGATTTATTAGATTTTGTTACTTCAAAACACTCAGTTTTCTATCTTTCAATAAGAGATACATTGTGCCAAACATACCTTCAAAGGGAAAAACATAAAGGAAGTCTTAAAGCCATAAAGCACCATTTAAGGGCATCATCTTCTGCAAGGTTTGCAGGAGCTGTCATGGAGATTTTAGTACCTCGAGATCTTCAGATGAGTGTAAGCCCTACAGAAACCTTTGTGAAGACAGCATAACATTTTATAGTAAACAAAAGGGCTCGTGTCATTGTTGTCTGACTACTGCAGAAATTGCGCTCCTGACCAGGCAGGGTAGTTTCTCTTTCCTTCATTTCATATCTGGCCAGGATCTCACCAGGAGAGTCAATCAAGTACCACATGTGTTTAGGAGCTTTGATAGCTATTTCTCCTAAATGTTGGAGTTTTGAAAGGATTTATGGAAAGGAACAATACACATAAACACACACACACACACACACACACACACACACACACACACACACACACACCATGCATGAAGCCTGGGAACACAAAACAAGGCTTCTTTCCTTCCTAACATACCAGACAAAGTATGCTCTTATGAGAGTTGACAGATGGACCACCATCTCTTGATTTTTAGAGATGGATTTGATACATGGACAATGAGCAAACTGGTTGTATTTATTTTACTAATTGAACATTGCATGTCCTCAGCCTTTATCTATTATGAATTCTGATGTTACACTATTATCCGTCACATTTCAGAACAAATCAGCTCTGTACCCTAAACTTTAGGTCCAATAGACATCGTGCTTGGTGACGGACATTCAAATAGTCAAGGGATGACTAGACTAAGATCATCTGTTGAGGTAGTTAGGCACGAATTTTCTGCCCAGGATGGTAAAGCATAAACCACTGACTGCAAGGAGCAATTACTTTTTACTGAGATCTGGATGAAGGTTTCTGCATAAAGTACATTCCAAAAAGTTCAAGTTGCCAACACCCTTGAAATAGTGAGCTTTTGGTGTATAGAGTAAACTGGGATTAATTAAATGGAAAAGAATTTATGTGTACTAATGTCTTTATTGCTGTATACTTCTGAGCTCCCAGTTGATGTATATGGGCTGTAGAAAGTCTTTTACATAGATGTTTGTAGACTAGCAGACAGAAATTTTTATTCAATTACCCAAATCTATGTAACAAAAAGCTTGTAGTATATTTATATTAATGCAAATTAATCATTATACTTTATGAAGATTCAGGATAAATTAGTATATTCCTGCCTTTGGATATGCTTTGAAAGAGAAAAATAATTTCAGGAATTAAACTCTCTACTTAGAATTGAGAACAGTGAAGGCTGCTCCACCATAGATTGTGAGTGAGTATTTAATTAGTAAATTTATAGTGGAAAGTAGAAATAATATTTTTTTGGTAACTGAAGCTAAAATTTATAATGGATACAAACTGCTTAGTTTGGGTTCCTTTTTATTTGCTTATTTATTTTTTAATTTTATTACTTTTATTTTTATTTTTTTCATTTTTATTTTACATACCAGCCAGTTTCCCCTTCCTTCTCTCCCTTTCCCTTCTGCCTCCCTCACCATTCACTCCTCCTCCATCTTCATTCAGAAAGGACAGGCCTGTCATGGTCTTGCACAAAGCATGGCACATCAAGTTGAGGCAGGACAGAGCTCCTTCCTTTACATCCAGGCAGGGCCAGGTAATTCTGCATGGGGAACAGGTTACCAAAAGTTAGCTAAGCTCCAGGTAGAAGTCCTGCTCTCACTGTCAGAAGCCTTTACTAAGAGACCAAGCTATATGATTGGCACGCAAAGCAGATTGGTGGCTACCCTAATTGCCATCAGAGATGCTCCTTCCAGTAACGGGTGAAATCAGAGGCAGAGATCCATAGACTAGCACTGTACTGAGCTTCCAGAGTCTTGTGGAAGAAAGAGAGGAGGGATGGCATCTTCGATACCCTTGGGTTTCGACTTCAACCAAGGTGGCACCTTTATGAGTGGCCTCTCAGGATTATTCTTCAGAACCACCAACCCATTACACAATATTGTCTTGGGTGCCCTCTATAACCCCTTCTGGTTTCAGAGGAGGTATCATGAGGGAGACACTTACACAGGGCCATGTTTCATTACCAGCTTGATGTCCTGCCTATGTCACCCTGGACCACAGCATCTGTTTGCTGACCCAAAAGAAATATCAGGAGAGTTTTCCTGATGAAGCTGTCCATTATTGTTGCTAGTAATGGTCAATTATTCAGCCTCAACTCACCAGCAAACATTATTCCAGTGTGCTGGCTGGTTTGCTGTCAACTTGCCAAAAGGCAGAGTCATTTGGGAGGGAAAAAAAGTGCTTTCGTTGGCCTGAAATGTAGGGAAGTCTATGGGGGCATTTCCTTGATTAATGATAGATGTGGGAGTTCCAAAGTCACTGTAGGTGGTGCCATCCTAGAGCAGGTGGCACTCAGTGGTATACAACAACATACTGGGCAAGCCACGAAAAGCAAGCCAGAAAACAGCAATCCTCCAATGGCCTATGCTTCGTTTCATCCTCAGGCTCCTGCTTGATTTCATCCCCTGACTTCCCTCAGTGATGGACAGTGGTGTGAATTTGTAAGTCAAACTTTCCACCCCATTTGGTTTGGATCTGTGATTTTATCATAGCAATAGAAACCTAGCCAAGACACTCAGTGATACATGCAATGTTCCCCTTCTACAGACAATCTAAAATACTGCAAGAGCAGCCCTGAGAGATAGTCTTTGCTTCCCTATGAAACTTCATAATCTAGTTCTCCACCATCTGCTCTTTTACCAATGCTGTCGTCTTCCGAGCGCGCACAGAACAACAACACTTCATGCTCTGAGCATTAAATGGATTTCTAGATGAACTTATCCAAAACTTCCATAATTCTTCCTGCAAACCACAGCATCTGGCACACCTCCACAGTGCTCTCTTTCCCCTGCTGCCGCTGTTTGTTTTGGTTTGCTTTCTGATGCTATGATGGAACATTCTGTGGAAAAGCAACTAGAGGAGGAAATGGATTATTTCAGTTCCTGCTTTAAAGTCAGAGCTCAGCCGGGCGGTGGTGGCGCACGCCTTTAATCCCAGCACTCGGGAGGCAGAGGCAGGCGGATCTCTGTGAGTTCGAGGCCAGCCTGGTCTACAAGAGCTAGGTCCAGGACAGGCTCTAAAAAAAGCTGCAGAGAAACCCTGTCTTGAAAAACCAAAAAAAAAAAAAAAAAAAAAAAAAAAAGTCAGAGCTCATCATTGGAGGAAATCAGGGTAAGGACTCCAGCAGGGACAAGAGGTAGGAACCACACAGACAATCTGCTTACTGGCTTCTTCTCAGTTTGCTTTCTTATTGCGTCCCAGGACCACCTGTATATGAGTAGTAGTAGTGCTACTCACGATGGGAGGCACCATCCCACATCAATTAACAATCAAGAACATTCCCCTAGCCGGGAGGTGGTGGCGCACGCCTTTAATCCCAGCACTCGGGAGGCAGAGGCAGGCGGATCTCTGAGTTCGAGGCCAGCCTGGTCTACAAGAGCTAGTTCCAGGACAGGCTCTAGAAACTACAGGGAAACCCTTTCTCGAAAAAACCAAAAAAAAAAAAAAAAAAAAACCAACAAAAAAAAACAACAAAAAACAAAAATAACAAACAAACAAACAAAAAGAACATTCCTCCAGAGACCTGCTTAAAAGCCAATCCGATCTAGGAAGTTCCTCAGTTGACTTTACTCCTCCCGTACAACTTTATTTTGGGTTAAATTGGCAATAGAAACTAACCAGCACAAATACTATTGTCAAAGTTCTGCAAAGTTTGCAAAGATTGTAAAACTTTCTGAGTCTGATTGCTGTGGCCCTTATGTGCATCCATTTAGAGTCGGATGCTTGGGATTTGCAAAACTATCAGGGGCTCCTCCTCAGAGATAACTGACTTTCCTTTTGTCAGGAGTTATTGATTGCCTATCATTTTTCAACTATGGTGGGAACTTGTGAAATTTCACCCATCCCTGTTGAATTATGAATTTCCTTTCACATACAGACCTAGTTTCAGTGTCTGTCATTCTATTTAATCACTATATTTCAATATATTGCAGGTATTCTTTACTGTATATCTACAGTGCCCCAAATGAAGAATGCCAATAGAATATGTTACCTGAATAAAGGAAGGAGAATCACATCTCTCTCTCTCAGCCATGCTTGTCAGGGCCTTATGCCACACCAGTAAAACAAAGTGGTATTTTATAAATAGAAAAATATAATAAAATCAATGTATTTTAGCAAATATTTGAGTTTCCTATTTTCTAATCTGACTTGTTAGTATCTACTGTTTTCTTTTGGCTATGAAGATACATGGCTTGAAATTTGGATCCTGAGACCTTTTGTTTTGCAGAACATCTTATTCACATGAAGAACCTTTACAAAAAGAAGCCAGAAGTCAATGTGTGTACTTACAAAGTCAACAAATGATCTTGTAGCCTTAGCATTTGCCTTTCCAGAAACAGTGACAGTGTCCTCAAACAGTCCATCCTGAGAAAATTACATTGTGGATTCCTCCTGATAGAAGAATAATTGTGAAATATTCCTGAGCACATTGGCACAGGAAACTACTTCCTACACCATATAGCACAGACACTGAGATTGACAATAAATGGGACCTCTGGAAACTGAAAAGCTTCTGTAAGGCAGAAGATACTGTCAGTAAGACTAACTGGCAGCCTTGAGAATTGGAAAAGATCTCCACCACCCCCATGTCTAACAGAGGATTGATCTTTAAAATATATAAAGAATTAAAAAGATATATATCAAAATACTAAATAATCCAATTAGAATATGGAGTAAAGTTTTAAACAGAGAATTCTGACCAGAAGAATCTCAAATGGCCCAGATACACTTAAAGAATTGTCCACCATCCTTAGTTATCAGGGAAATGCAAATCAAAACCACTCTGAGATACCATCTTATATCTGTCAGAAAGACTAAGATCAAAAATACTAATAACAGCCTATGCTGGAGAGGATGTGGAGTAAGGGGAACACCCCTACAATGCTGGTGGAGGTGCAAACTTGTACAGTCACTTTGGAAATCAGTATAGCAGGTTCTCAGAAAATTAAGAATCCATCTACCTCAGGACTCAGTGATGCCACTCTTGGGCATATACCCAAAGGATGCTCAATTATACCATAAGGACACCTGCTCGACTGTGTTCATACCAGAATTATTCATAATAGCCAGACTATACAAATAACTGAGATGTCCCTCAACTGAAGAATCGATAAAGAAAATGTGGAATATTTACACAATAGAATATTACCCAGTAGTAAAAAAACAATGACAACATGAAACTTGCAGGCAAATGAATGGAACTAGAAAAAAAAAACATCCTGAGTGAGGTAACACAGACCCAGAAAGGAAAATATTGTATGTACTCACCGATAAGTGAATATTAGATGTAAAGCAAAGGTTAACCAGGTTACAATCCACAGCTCCAGAGAAGCTAGGTGACAAGGAGGACCCTAAGAAGGATGTCTGGATCACCCTGGAAGGGGTAATAGATGAGATCTCTGATGTGGGAGGGTCTTCTGTTTGAGTTGATTTCATTGGTTAATAAAGAAACTGCCTGGCTCATTTGATAGGGCGGCCCTTAGGTGGGTAGAGTAGACAGAACAGAATGCTGGGAAGTTAGTCAGACCGCCATGCCTCTCCTCAGGGAGACAGACACCATGGAGCCAGCCACCAGGTCAGACATGCTGAATCTTTCCCGGTAAGACACCACTCGTGGTGTTATACAGATTATTAGATATGGGTTAGTCAAGATGTGAGTAAGAGGCTGAAACTAATGGGCCAGGTGAATTCAGTTTGTGTGTTGTTATTTCGGGGCATAAGCTAGCCAGTGGCCAGGAGCAGGGCGGCAGGAACGTGGCCCGCAGCTCCCCACTACAGATCACCTGGTTAAACTGGGCATGGGGGTAGATAGAGGAGAGGGGATGGGGGTTGGGAACATGAAGGATCAGAATGATCAGATTGGGGAGGGACAGAGAAGAAGAGGAATGAAAGAGATGTCTTGATAGAGGGAGTCATTACGGGGTTAGGGAGAAACCTGGTGCCAGGGATTCTCCCAGAAATCCACAAGAATGATACTAGCAGTAGTGGAGAGGGTTCCTGTACTGGCCTTCTCTTGTAATCAGATTGGTGACTACCCTAGTTGTCATCATAGAACCTCAGTCAGTAACTGATAGAAGCAAATGAAGAGATCCACAGCCAAGTAGTGGGCTGAGCTCCATGAGTGCAGTGGAAAGAAGAGGAGAAGGATTATGTGAGCAAGTGGGATCAAGATCATGACAGGGAAACCCACAGAGACAGCTGATTTGACCTCATGAGAGCACCCAGACTCTATACTGACAGCTATGAAGCCTTCATGGGAACAACCCTCTGCATGTGGGTGACAGTTGTGAAGCTTGGTCTGTTTGTGGGGTCCCTAGTGTTGGGTCCCGGACCGGGCCCTGGTGCATGTGCTGGCTTTTTGGAACCTATTCCCTATGGCAGGATGTCTTCTTTCTCAGCCTTCCTGCACAGGGAGGAGCTTGGTCCTTCCTCAACTTGATATGCCATGCTTTGTTAGCTCCCATGCAAGGTCTCACCCTTTCTGAATGGAGACAGAGGAAGATTGGATGGGGGGAACATAGAAGGGAAGTGGAATAAGGAATGGGAGGAGAAGAGGGAGTGAATACTATGGTTAGTATGTAAAATAAATAAAAAAAGAAAAAAAATACCAGAAATGTAAAATAGCACTCTCAAGGGGATGGATGAACCAGCATGTATGTGCCAATGGGGGAAAACTGTTTAATTTTAGTGACATGAATTTGAAAAACTGCTCCAAAGAAGCTTTGATAAATGTGATTAGGATTGTGGAACATAAAATTACAGAATTAGGAAAATTTATTTATAGAAATATTCGGAATAAGAAAAATATAAAAATTGGTTTAGTTTGCAATATATTCATCAGCTTTTTAATTCCAAAAAATCATAACTATTTTTGGAAAACTTCTCTTGTAGATTGCAAACTTTTCTTTTCCAAAGTTGTTTTATGTATGATATTTACATCTAAAATGTTTGTATATGGCATATTCATTCATCATCTGAACAAAGTCTATGAGGAGTCCAAATAGACAAATCATTCACAAAATTAATTTATGGCTCTTACCCATTCACTTTACTTGGAAATACTATTAAGCAAATAAATGCATACTTTGACCTATCTGAGGAACTGTGAACTGTGATTGACTTTCTATGTGACCTCCAACCCCTCTCTTGGTTACTTTTCTATTGCTGTAAAAAGATACCATGATGAAGGCAACTTCTAAAAGAAGGCATTAAATTGAGGGCTGGTTTATAGTTACAGAGGGTGAGTCCATGATCATCATAGTAGAGAACGTGGCAAAAGACAGACATGGTGCTGAAGGAGAAGCTGAGAGCTTATATCCTGATTCATAGCCTGGAAGCAAAAAGAAAAACAGGGTCAGATGTGGGCATTTGAAACCTCAAAGCCTATCTCCAGCACCATACTTCATCCAACAAAGTCACACATCCTAATCCTTTCTGAAATAGTCTACTAACTTGGGACCAAGATCCAAAATATATGAGCTTTTAAGAGCATTCTTATTAAAATCACCACACACTCACCTCAGGTAGTAAGCCAAGAATTGCACTACAAACCACAACACTCCCACTGAGTGCCTTTGACACTTCATCTCTAGGCAGAAGATCTAAACTCATTGGACTTTATAATTGTTTTCTGATTTTGGTAGTCCATACAAGACAGGTTTTTTTGAAGTTCTTGTATACTGTTAATTGTCTGCCCATGTCCTGCCTGGAAAACCATGATTATTTATGAAAAGTGTCTTTAATAAAGTTGGATACAGTTTTGTTTGGAAAAAGGAAGAAAATTGAAACAGCCTAGATGTCTATCAACTGACGGATGAAAGGTGGTATATTTTCAACTCAACTCTTAAGTTAAATGGATTTTTGAAATTTACAGATAAATGGATTGGGTTAGTATATAGAAATGCAGACAGAGAAACAAGCATCCCATGTTTTCTGTTGTGGATGTTAGCATTGAATCTTCAGATACATGTATTTTATTAGAAGAACCTACAGAAAAGTGGCTATCAGGGGAAGGAAAGAAGAAAACTCTGATATACAGAGTTAAAGTGGAATTATGTATCAAGAAAGGTCTATTGGAGTTTTTGATTAATGAGATCCTAAATTCCAAAACATTATAGACTCTTGTCAGTGACTTTGGTGATGCTCATGTAATAGAACATAGAAACATCAAGCCTGTACCAACACAGACATCAGCACTAATTGCTGCTTTCACAGTGTAGGAATATGTTATGTCCACAATCAGAGGAAGAATGTAAATCATACATTTGACCCAGCCATGAACCATATGAGCTACAGTAATGATTGGCCTGGCAAGAAATGACCACTGGGATAATAGTGGCATAAATGCCATGGGAGCAACCAACCACTGTCTCTTTGTAAAGCCAGTGTCACATTATGAAACCCATTTCTATCACCAATGTCTGACCATACATGTGATTGACCCTAGAAGAAAGCCTATTGCTGCCATTCTACTGAATAGACTCAGTAACTGTTAGTGACCTATGCTTTATACTCCATCAGCCCAGCACTCCATGGCCATCTATTCTCTTCACCTTGATCACTTGTGAGTCTTTGCAATAATCTTCATTACTGCAAAATGAACCTTAAAGATGTGAATTGAGAATTTTATTGATCTATATGTATAAATATAAGATATGATGGAGCAGTTAAATATATGTGCACTTAGTAGGATCATAGTCGTAGGGTTCATTTAGGGCTTTTATGATATATAGCCAAAGGTTCTTAGCACAGTTCACAGTAATAGGCATGAATTTCACCTTGGGGAGGAAGCCTTAATATCCAAGAATATATAAGTTGGTTGTTTCCATATCATTCTTGCCACTATAGCAACAGATGCCATATATTGCCAGACAAGTTCTTATCATAGTTTGCATGGTTCACACTTGTACAGACTATTGATTACTTTTATCCATCCATAGAATACAAGAACAACTTTGGGCACCATGAAGGGTAGCCAGTAGAGGTGTTGTTTCCAGTCAATACAGGACTGGAGTCTACACGTGCTAAGAATCCAGCATATAGTATCGTCAGTACTTGTTATTATTATTCTTTTTGCAGGATCACTATATTATCTAGAGTTTCTATTGCTGTCGTGAAAAATACGATCAAAAGCAACTTGGAGAAGAAAGAGTTTATACACTTCCATATATTATAAGCCCATCAAAAGCAGTTAGAGTAAGAGCTTAAACAGCTCTAGGAACTAGAGGTAGAGCTAATTCAGTATAAGAACTGCTTGCTTTCTTGCTTCTCAGGGTTTGTTAATCCTTTCTTATAAAACCAGTGACTATCAGCCCAGGTGTGACACCTCCCCAAATTGCCTGGGTCCTCCAACAGAAATCACTAATTAAGAAAATGCCCCACAGGCTTGACTGCAGACTGGTATTATGGAAACATTTTCTCAATTGGAGGTTCCCTCTTCTCAGATTACTCAGCTTGTGTCAAACTGACAGAAAAACAAAACAAAACAAAAACAAACCAGTCAGCACAAAACTTAGAGCAACAGCAACAGTCTGTATTATTAGGTCGTTTATAGGACCTCACTGAGAAGCACCTCAAAGAGTAGTAACTCACACCTGCCACTAGGCATTTTGTTTGATTATCAATGGAATATGGAGAAGGTTTTTTAGGGCTTATATTACTGTGAAGAGAAACCATGAGCACAGCAATTCTTATAAAGGAAAACGTTCCATTTGGTGGCTTACAGTTTCAGAGCTTAGTTCATTGTCATCATGGTGGGACATGGTGGCATGCGAGCAGACATGGTGCTGGAGGAGGAGGTGAGGGTTCTACATCTTGCAGGCCACAGGATGTGAACAGACACTGGGCATGGCTTGAGCAGCTGAGACTTCCAACCCCACCTCCACAGTGATACACTTCCTCCAACAAGGCCACACCCACTCCAACAAAGCAACATCTCTTAATAGTGCTACTACCTTTGGGGGACATTTTCTTTCATACCACCATAGAAGGCATCATGTCAGTTTATAGCATAACTCCATACATACCCCTTTCATATAAGAGATGTATATATATATATATATATATATATATATATATATGTATATATATATTTTATAAGGCTTCTAAAATAGTAAAATTTTATATAATTTTTCCAAAGATCCTAAGTGTTTCATTAGCTCTTTATGCTCCAACCTGCTTTCCCATTCCCCACTCCATTTAATTTTTTCTGATTCATTATTTTCCTTTTTCTTTTCAAAACATGTGTTCTTCCTCCTTCCCTTTAAATCTCAGCATTTCCCAAATGTATCACATATTTCTCATATATTCAGTAGTAGCTAGACAACTAGTCTATTTCTATTCATGGATACTATAATAAATAAAGCTGCAGTACTTATGAATGAAGAAGCATATCTGTAGTCAGATATAGAAGCCTTTGGATATATGGCCTGGAGTGACAGAGCTGGGTAACCAGCAGAAACTTTCCTACTTTCTTAAGGAAAATTTTACAATGATTTCCATGTTGGCTTCATGAATTTACACTCTCACATCAGGCTACCTTATGGGTGAATGCATACCTTTAATGTGGGCAGCATCATTTCATGTACTATGTGCAGAATGGATGAAAAACAAAAGAATTAGGGCCACAGCATTCGCCTGTCTCTCTTGATTGTAGAAACAGTGTGACCAGCTGCTTCATTTCCTTTGATATGATGAGCTGTGTGTTTTTTGAGTATAATGCACAACATACTTTTCCTTGCTTCAGCTTCTTCTGTCAGGTTTTCATAACAACTGTGATAAATGCTATAGCTATCCACATGTCATTTCTCAGTTTTATTTTGAGGCACACCCATAGTACCCCTAACATGCCTTGATATAAGCAGCTATCATCACTTAGACTGGCTAAAATTATTGTGAAACTGTTGTCATTCTCATTGTAGAACTGTACTATATCACCAGGATCCTTGTGTCTGATGAGCTCCAGGCAAGCTCTATGTTGGCCAACATGTGTTTATTACCAATTTCTGTTCACAAATAACTTGCTGAATTCTTCTGTCTAGTTGCATATCTTAGCTATGTGAAAAATTCATGGAGTTTCTGAAATACAGTTGGGCCAGTGAACAAGCTATGCATAGATGTGGGGACAGAGACATGAAAAAGAAAAGAATTGGTGTTCTGTGGGTGTGGACATCGTCCCCATCAGACTTACAGTGTACATTTCTCAATTCAGGAAACACTGATAAGGATGGCTATTTTTCAGGAACATATGGTGTGTTTTGTTTTTGTGAAATAAGAACCAAGAACAGCCATCACACGACCTTTACTTGTCATTTCAACACATAACCCTATCACCTTATGTCATGCTTAATTTCAAAATGAAAATAGTAACCAGATTATAATTATGCCTAACATGATTTGACTATCCCACATAAAATTCAGATACATTGTATATTTTAGAATAGGTGACAATGTCCCTTTGAGGGACAGCTCTATGGAATGGTGTTACAGAGGGAAGCTCAGTGTTTGTTTCTGCTGTTGACATATCTGGCACAAGTCAGCCTTGGTGAGAGGATGGATGTCCATGTAATTGAATCCAGGCATAGCATCCACCTCTGCTACCATAAAAATTAATTTGCTTGTGCTGCCTTTTGTGGGTTAGGATATCACAGGTATTGCTTTGTCTGTACTGTCTATTATAATAACTATGATCATCTTTCTTTGTGAGATTCAGTGCTGCCATATGGCCCCTAAGATTTAATGAGTTAAATCTCATTGAATTTAGTTCATCCAACTGAGAGGTAGCATCTCTGAACCTGAGATGTAGCAAAAGTTAAAAGGTAACGAAGAGGCTCTTCAAATGTGCTGGTGTCCCTCTCACCATTTTGCATTTTATGGGATAATATAAAGACATGTCTTTCGGGCATTTACATTGTTGAGGATTGGGCTTTGCACAGGGTACTCATTCCAGCATTGAAATTTCCCCAAATATATTAAAGTTCTTATTAAAACCAATACAAGAAATACCAGGCATCCCCAGATACTTCCCAGCTGGCCATATATTTTTTCCTCATTATTTTATTAAAAATTTCCATCTCCTCCCCTTATCCCTCTTCCCTCCCCTCTCCTCCACCCATACCCTCACTCCCTCCTTCTCCAGGCCAAAGAGCCATCAGGGTTTCCTACACTATGTTAAGTCCAAGGTCCTCCCAACTCCCCCCAGGTCCAGGAAGGTGAGCATCCAAACTGACAAGGCTCACACAGAGCCTGTCCATGCCGTAGAATCAAAGCCCATCACCATTGTCCTTGGCTTCTCAGTCAGCCTCCACCATCAGCCACATTCAGAGAGTCCGGTTTGGTTGCATGTTCCATCAGTCCCATTCCAACTGCTCTTGGTGATCTCCCGTTAGTTCTGTCCCACCGTCTCAGTGGGTGAACGCACCCCTCACGGTCCTGACTTTCTTGCTCATGTTCTCCCTCTTTCTGCTCCTCATCAGGACCTTGGGAGCTCAGTCCAGTGCTCCAATGTGGGGCTCTGTCTCTAACTCCATCCATCGCCAGATGAAGGTTCTATGGTGATATGCACGATATTTATCACTATGGCTATAGGATCTGGCCTTTTCTGGCTCCCTCTCCTCAGCTGCCCAAGGAACTAACTGGGGACATCTCCCTGGATACCTGGGAACCCCTCTAGAGTCAAGTCTCTTGACAACCCTAAAATGGCTCCCATAATTAAGATATATGCTTCCCTGCTCCCATATCCACCCTTCCTATATCCCAACCATCCCATTCCCCCAAGCTCTCCCCATCCTCCCCTTCACACTTTTCTCTCCCCATATCCCCTTACCCCAATCCCACCCCACCCCCAAGTTCCCAATTTTTGCTCGGCAATCTTGTCTACATCCAATATCCAGGAGGATAACTATATGTTTTTCTTTGGGTTCACCTTCTTATTATCTTCTCTAGGATCACGAATTATAGGCTCAATGTCCTTTATTTATGGCTAGAAACCGATTCTGAGTGAGTACATCCCATGTTCATCTTTTTGGGTCTGGGTTACCTCACTCAGAATAGTGTTTTCTATTTCCATCCATTTGCATGCAAAGTTCAAGATGTCATTGTTTTTTATCGCTGAGTAGTACTCTAATATGTATGTATTCCACAGTTTCTTCATTTATTCTTCCACTGAAGGGCATCTAGGTTGTTTCCAGGTTCTGGCTATTACAAATAATGCTGCTATGAACATAGTTGAACAAATGCTTTTGTAGTATGATTGGGCATCTCTTGGGTAAATTCCCAAAAGTGGAATTGCTGGGTCCTGGGGTAGGTTGATCCTGAATTTCCTGAGGAACCACCAGCTGGCCATATTGTGACAAACAAATCAAACTAAGATTCTGCACCTATTTTAAAAATTGTGTGTGCTTCCATATTAAACCTAGAATATTGACTCAGTTGGGCCATAATGATAAACTCATCTTGACCCAGTGTTATGTTCCTTTGACTTTTATAAAACACCCATTAAAATCCATTTCTAAAGTATTTCCCTGAGGTCTGTTTAAGCTCTTTTGTTGTGATCACACCTCCTCATGGATCACACTTCAATCTATCTCGCCTCTAGAAGCCTGCTTGGCTTTGAACTTTTGATGTTTTCATGGAACTCCTGACCTTGGGACTGGGTGTATTTCTGACTCTTGTCTGTTCTTGAGACTCTTTTCCTTTTTCAGGGTGGGATGTGCAGACTCAATATGAAAGATTTTGCCTTTTCCTATTGTATCTGGTTTTGACCTGTTTGGCTGGGAGGCTTGCTCTTAACTGAAGAGGAAATGGAAGGGAAGTGGATCTGGGGGAGAGATGTGGAGGGGAAGTTAGGAGAAGTGTAGGGAAAGGAAACTGCGGTTAGGATGCATTGCATGAGAGAAGACTCTATTTTCAATAAAATAAAGAAAAACTAACAACTAACCTTCTAAAATCAGGAACAATATTAAGAAGTGGAGCCTTTTGCACTTCCTTCCTTTAGTGGTGATGTCAAAAAAAAAAAAAGCAATGCAATAAAGGAAGCTGAGTGAAGGTTCTATGGTGATATGCAAGATATTCATGAGTATGGCAATAGGATCTGGACATTTCTGGCACCCTCTCCTCAGTTGCCCAAGGACCTAACTGGGGGCATCTTCCTGGACACGTGGGAACCCCTCTAGAGTCAAGTCTCTGCCAACCCTAGAATGGCTCCCTTAACTAAGATATATAATTCCTTGTTCCCATATCCACACTTCCTATATCCCAACCATTCTATTCCCCCAAGCTCTTGGCATGGAGGAAATGACAGAGCCCCACATAGGAGCACCGGACTGAGCTCCCAAGCTCCTGATGAGGAGCAAAAGGAGGGAGATCATGAGCAAGGAAGTCAGGACCGTGAGGGGTGCGTTTACCCATTGAGACGGTGGGACAGAGCTAACGGGAGACCACCAAGTCCAGTTGGAATGGGACTGATGGAACAGGGGACCAAACCGGACTCTCTGAATGTGGCTGACGGTGGAGGAGGACTGAGAAACCAAGGACAACAGCAATGAACATGAACTCTACAGCATAGACAGGCTCACTGTGAGCCTTGTCAGTTTGGTTGCTCACCTTCCTGGACTTAGGGGGAGCTGGGAGGACCTTGGACTTAACATAGTGAAGGGAACCCTGATGGCTCTTTGTCTTGGAGAGGGGTGGAGTGGGGGTATGGGTGGAAGGGAGGGGAGGGAAAGGAGAGGAGGAGGGGAAGAGATGGAAATCTTTAATAAAAAAATGAGAAAAAAAGGAAGCTGAGATTTCAATATATCTAGCAATGTAAGGGATTGGGAATTATTTGGTGCTCATTTTAGAGGCTATGTAGTATTACTCCTTGCTTCTGGATGCACAAAGTTTGGTGTTGATAATAACAAAGAAACTCTGTTGAGAATAATGTGTGGTTATTTACTTTGCTATACATCATTTGGTGAATCTTTATCTACTCTGTTACAAAAGAAGAAACCAGTGTATTTCTGTTCAAAAAAGCAATTTTGATAAAATTGGAAAATAATTATACTAATCTGGAATTCAAAGTTGAACCAGTAAGAAATATTGGAAAAGAAAGTATCCCAAACCAATAATTATTGATTGAGTTTGGAAGCAGGGATACTTGGGGACACCAGCAAGTTATTAATCTATGGAGAAAATGAAGCAGACAAAAGACTCAAAGAGGCAGAAGCACTTATGGTGAGATGAATTCATGAGTGGATTTTAAAAATCTAATGGAAAGGAGCATGACCTGAATTGAATTGGGGTTTAAATTAATCAAGCAGTTTTATTCTTAAAGACTAGTCAAACATAAACAGCTTCTGTGCAGCAAAGGAGACCAACATTCTACAGAAGGGATGCCTACAGAATGAGAAGAATGTTAGTATTTAGATTACTTAATAAAATAAATACCCTATTAAAAATAGCGTACTGCTTTGAATAGTAGAGATACTAAGATCAATACTTAATAAATGGGACCTCATAGCCGGGTAGTGGTGGCGCACGCCTTTAATCCCAGCACTCGGGAGGCAGAGGCAGGCGAATCTACAAGATCTACAGCCTGGTCTACAAGAGCTAGCTCCAGGACAGGCTCTAAAGCTGCAGAGAAACCCTGTCTCTAAAAACAAACAAAAAACCCCCCAAAACAAACAAACAAACAATAAAACAATAAATGGGACCTCATGAAACTGAAAAGCTTCTGAAGAGAATAGGACAAAACAGCAGCCTACAAATTGGGAAAAGGTTTTCAACAAGTCTGCCCCTAAGAGAAGGCTAATACTCAAAATATATAAAGAACTCAAGGAAATAGACATCAACAAACCAAATAATTCAATTAAAATGAAGTAAAGATATAAACAGCGAATTCTCAACAGAAGAATCTCCAATGTTCAGGAAACCACGTAAAGAAATGGTCAACATCCTTAGTCACCAAGGAAATGCAAATGAAACTGCTTTGAGATTTCATCTCAAAATGGCTAAGATAAAATACACAAGTGACAGCTCATCCTGACAAGGATGTGGAGCAAGAGGAACACTTCCTGTTGCTGGCGGGAGTGCAAACATGTACAGAACAATGAACATATACATGGTGGTTCCTCAGAAAATGGGAAATTGATCTATCTACAGACCATTCTATATACCCGAAGGATGCTCCATCCTACTACAAACACACCTGCTTGACTATGCTCATAGCAGTTTTGGTCATAATAGTCAAAAACTGAAAGCAACCTAGATACCACTGAATAGGATAATGAATAAAGAAAATGTAGTTCATTTACAGAATGAAGTATTATACAACTGTTTAACAAAACGATATCATTAATTTACAAGCAAATGGATGGAGCTAGTAAAAAAAAAAAATCATCCTGAGAGAAATACTCCAGACCTAGAAAGAGAAACATGGCATTTAATTACTTAAAAGTGGATATTAACTGTTAATTAAATGAAAATCATACTACAATCTACAGACGCATTGAGTCTAAGTAACAAGGAAGGCTCTTAGGGGGACACATGGATCTCCCTGAGGAGGAGAAATAGAAAGATTTTATGAATGTACTGGGGACGTTGAGGTTGGCAACAGGAAGGATCAGGTTGTAGGGGGACAGAGGGAAAGAGTATGGGTAAACATGACTGGAACTGGAGAGCATTCGTGGTGGTGGTGGACCTAATATAGTGGGGAAACCCTGAAATTTATGAGGGTGCCTTGAGTGAGGACTCCTAGTAATGGAGCCTGACCTGACCATCTTCTGAAATCAGGCAAGGCCCATGCCTTGAGAGGGAACCATTCCCAACACTGCCTGGATGACCAGATCACGGATATCACAGAAACCTAGGGTTAGAAAAAAAAATATAGTCAGTGAAATTATTTCTAATAATATTCTGCTATACTCGTAGATTGGTATCTAGTCTAATTGTCATCAGAGAGGCTTCCTCAGGCAACTGATGGAAGCCAAACATTAAGTGGAGAGAGAGACCAAGTTGGAGATCTCCGTTAGGTCCCTCCTCTCAGAACCTATGAAAGCCCATGGAAGAGGGAGGAAGAATTATAGGAGTCAGAGTAGTCGAGGACATCAAGAGAACACAGCCCATAAATTCAACTAAGCTGAGCTTACAGCAGTTCACAGAGACTGAAGTGGCAATCATAGAGCCTGCATAGGGACAGATGTGCTAGGTCCTTTGCATGTTACAGTTGTCAGCTTGGTTTTTTTGTGGGACTTCTAATAGTGACGGTGTTTCTGACTCCTTTGCATCCTCTTGGAACTTTTTCCCTTCTACTGGTTGCCTTGACCAGCCCTGATATGAGAGCTTCTGCCTAATCTTGTAACTTGTCATGTTGTATTCAGTGGATATCACAGGGAGGTCTACTGTCTCTCTTTTTTTTTTTTTTAAGAAAACAGAAAAGTAGTGGATCTGGGGGGAAGGGAGGTGTGTGTGTGTGTGTGTGTGTGTGTGTGTGTGTGTGTGTGTAACTGTGCGGAATGGAGGGAGAAGAAAAATATGGTCATAATGTATTCTATGAGAACAGAATAAATTAAAAAGGAAAAAAAGTGTGGGTACAGAGCCAAACAAGGAGTTCTGAAAACATGAAATTTAAATTGCAGAGAAAAGTTTAGAGAAATGTGCAACATCTTTGGCCACTGGGAGAAAGCAAATTAAAACTACTTTGAGGTATTATTTTCTTCCAATCAAAATGGCTAAGATTAATAAAAAAAAATTCACAGTAAGTTCTGGCAAGGATAAGAGAAAAGAGGAGGGGCTGGAGAGATGGCTCAGCGGTTAAGAGCACTGACTGCTCTTCCAAAGGACCAGGGTTCAATTCCCAGCACCCACATGGCAGCTCACAACTATCTGAAGATCCAGTTGCTGGGGATCTGACACCTTCACACCAATGCACATTAAATAAACCATATATATATATAAAGAGAAAAGAGGAGAACTTATTCATTGCTGGTGGGAGTGTAAACTGGGATAGCTTTCGCTGAGGGAGCAGGCACAAGCCAGTGAACTCTGCTGGAGCTAGCCTGAACCAACAATCTCCTCTGGAGCAGAACTGATGCAGTGACCACCCATAGGAGCAGGTACAAGAGAGTTACTGCTGAGGGAGCACGTCTGAGCCATCTGTGGGTTCAGGCATGAGTCAGGGACCTCTGAGGGAGCAGGCCTGAGCCAGAGAACTCTGTGGGATCAGGCCCAACCCAGGGATCTCCATGAGAGCAGGCCTAAGCAGGGACATCTATGGAAAGAGGCCTGAGCCTGCGACCTTTGCCAGAACAGGCCTAAACCAGTGATTTCCGCTGGACCAGGCCTGAGGCAGCAACCTCCACAGGAGCAAGTAGAAGGGAGCCACTGCTGAGGGAGCAGGCCCAAGGCAAAGACCTCTGTGGGACCAGGCATGAATCAGCAACTTCTAAGGTAACAGCCCTGAGCGAGCGACCTCTGCTGGAGCAGGCCTGAACAAGCCACCTCTGTCAGAGCAGGCCCAAGGCAATGACATCAGCATTGTTAAGAGGAAAGTTCATAGCACGAAATGCATGCATAAAGAAGCTTGAGTATTACATAACAGAAAAAAATAAAAACATCTTGAAATTTGCAGGCAAATGAATGGATGTAGAAAACATTATATTGACTGAGGTAACCCAGACCCAGAAAGACAAATATCATATGTATTCACTCATAAGTGGCTCTTAGACATAAAGCAAAGAAAACCAGCCTACAATTCACAATCCCAGAGAACCTAGACAACAGTGAGGATCCTAAGAGAGATATATATGGATCTAATCTACATGAGAAGTAGAAAAATACAAGATCTCCTGACTAAATTGGTAGCATGGGGACCATAGAAGAAGGTAAAAGGGGAGGGAGAGGAATTAAGGGGAGCAAAGAAAAATGTATAGCTCAATAAAATCAATAAAAACATTTAAAATTGTATTTTTAGGCACCGATTCAATACATCTGCCCTGATCCTATAAATCTACTAAGAATTCAAGCCATTGGGACTTTAACCCCAGCACCCAAGAGACAGAGGCAGGCAGATTTCTGTAAATTCAAGGCCAGCCTATATATAAAATAATGAATTTCAGAACAACAAGGTCTAAATCTTAAATATTTTAATTATAAAATAATGGTTTACTTATGACATTTCCTGCATGTATTTAACATGCTTTGGTCATCTTCAATGACCTAATATCACATTTTCCCCCTACAACGATTGTTTTTCTGTCTTTGAATTATTATTGCTGCATATATACAAGCATTGGAATACGTAAGTACAATGTGCTAAGTTCATTTTGTTTTGCTCAATATGTTTCTGGGGCTGACACCTGGTATCATATTGGGTAACTACTTAGAGAGCTAACGCCTAGTAAAGTGGCTTCTTCTCAGCAGTCATTAATCGACTGATTGTTGCATTTTGTTTAGAGGTATGACCTTCTGAGATTTCTCCCAGTAATGCTGAGATTCCAACTAGTGTTGGGATTGTTAAGTTCCTGCTTTGAATATCATGGTTTGAGAAGTGCTGCTTCCCACACCTGTGCAGAAGACTCAGTCTCTCAGCTGACATCCTGTCAATCTGGTATTTGCAATCTTTCCACCCAACTCTTCCTTATGTTTCCTGAGCCTTAGTTATATGGAATGTGTTCTAAATGAGTCAGTTGGCATTAAGCACCCCACGGTCCATCATTCTATGAATTTTAACCAATGTTTTTTTACTGTAACCATTCCTGGGTACTGAAAAAGATGCCTTTCTGATGACGGATAAAAGATCCACTTAATGTGGACATAAAGGTAAGTTTTTAAGAATGCAGTTAAAAATTATACTCATTGAGGAATGTTGCAGTGCTAAGTTGTCTAAGTTCTATGACTTCTCCATTCCTCAGTAGTTGTCTAGGTTTAAAGTACTAGGCATTAATTCACTCCTTTAAGCAGAGCTTATATCCGATTACACAGGTGTTGGTTGTGCCCATAATGTAAGTGCCATTATTGTGCCTTTAGGGATATCTTTCCATGATGATCATTGGTATAGTTATTGTGACTGGTTAGGACTATTGGATTTTTTTTCTCCCTTGGAAGTTTACATAGAACCTTCTAATATTTTGAGAGCTAGTTGTAGGAAGGAGGCTTTCAGGCTAGTTCCAGTCTATTTAATCTATTCCAGTTTGCAAAATGTGTGGATATTCAGTAGTAAGGATTTACCTTTAAAATCATGTAGGAAATAAAGAGAAATGGCAATAGCCTTTGCTGTTTGAGGAATCTTTTGGAGTCCTTTGACCAAAACTACAAAAGGATGATTCCCATTCTTGGTACAGAGGGTGTTGTTGGTTTCTTTTGAGGAGGAAAGCATTATCACAACTAGCAATGTGTCTTCATTTTATATACACAGAGACATGTGCCCATGTGCTCACAAGGTAATTTTAAGTAAACGCAAACAATGTGAATCCCTATAACATCTTCAAATGCCCTTAGTGTCAGTTCCCTCATCTCTCCTCTTCCTCTGCATTTCCCTTCTTCCCTACCCTTCAGTTAACAAACCTTACATTCCCCCAGTTTTCCTTTTTATAGTGCCTGCAACCTTCTTCTACTCTCTCTAGAGCTCCTTCTATATCCCTTTTCCACAGTTCCCTTTCCCTTCCTGATTTCTATGCTGACAAAAATGTTATATAAGCTCATCTGAACACTTGAAGCCAGGAAGCACACATAAAACCATACACTTAAAAAAAAAAAAAAAACCATACACTTAGCATTGTTATTCTGGGTAAGGTTAATCTCACTCAGCATAATATTCTCTAATTCTATCCATTTACCTACAAATTTCATGACTTCATTTTCATTAGTGTTGAATAGAGTCCCCTTCTGTATGTGTACCACATTTTTCATTGCCTGTTCATCAGCTGAAATGACAGTTGGGTTGTTTCTGTTTTCCTTATTACTGAGGATAGAGCAGTAATGAGCATGACTGAGCAAGTATTTGTGTCGTTGAATGCTGTGTATTTTTGAAAACGTCCAAAGGATTGGTATAGAATGCTTTATTGTTTTGAGGTCTTTGTAATTTCTACACACTGATTTCTAGAGTGAGTGCACCAGTTTGTAATTCCACCAACAGTTAGAAGTGGCTTCTCTTTCTCTATATCCCAGCCAGAATTTGCTATCAACTGTTTTCTTGACCTAAGCCATAATTACTGGGTTGAGATGAAGTCTTGGATCCTAGTTGGTAAGGTTGTTAACTACTTCTTGAGCTGTTTCTTTGTCCTTTTAATTTATTTTTTTGAGAAAATATATGTTCAGATACCTAATCCATTTTTATTTGGTGTTTTGTTTTCTTGCTTCTTTGATTTTGAAGTTCATTTTGTATTTTGGATATTAATCCTGTGCTAGATGTACAGCTGGCAGATTTTCTCCCACACTATATACCACTTGAATGTAGTACCTCAGAAGGCCAGAAGAGAGCATCAAATGCACTGGAACTGGAGTTACAGATGGTAGTCATTAGCCCTGTACATACTACACCCTGAGGCTTAGTCCTCTGGAAGGGCAGTCAATGTTCTTAACAACAGTCATCTGTCTGACTCCTCTGTCATGTGTACTAAAAATATTATTTTTTTTGTCATAATATACTTCATTTTAAGGTCCAATATTCTTTATTCTACTTGATCTGTCCACTTGTAATGCTTTCTGCTTATTTTTGTAAGTGGATTATTGAATTTTTCAATAATTTTCAGCTTGAGTTATATTCAATATCTCTCTCACTTCACTAAATTCCAAATCCTGGATTTTCTTCATCATTTCATTCATCCATAGTATGTGTTCCCTTTGGAATTACTCAGGCAGTTATTCCTATTTTCACTCAGTCCATTGAACTGTTTATTACTTTCTTTTATAAAGTCTTTGAGTTATTTGATGGAATTTATGATTGATTTTTTGAACGAATTGTATTCTTTGGTTCATTTAGGTAATTTGCATTGGAGAAAGTTCTATACGAGTGATGGATTTGAGGGGAGATATGTTGGCTTGGTTTTTCAGATTATTTATCTTTCTTTCGATGAGACCTGGGCATGCTGACTTATTTCCTTGAATGTGTGTCCGCTATGAAAGTGCAGGCTGTCTAACACTAGGCCAGTATACAATCTGTGAGACATGGGTTGTGGTTTGACATGGTACTGGCACGTGTATTCCAGGGACTCTCTAGTTTGGATATATGTGTAGATATACATCAGGGACAACACCTAAAGGTTGGATGTAGTGCAGCCTGTGGCTTGGGGAGTTAGCAAAGCTAGATCTGTGCATAGGACGTGTAGCTATGGCTAGGTCAGGGTGTTAGGGAAGTCAGGTGTGCTAGAGTGTAGGGAATTCACCCTTCTGAACCCAGGCATAGATTGTAACACCAGGACGAGGCCTAAAGGTTGATGTGGTATAGACAACTGGAGAGGACAAAGAGTGGAGAAAGAACTCATGTAGTGGCCCCGGGGCTGTACCCCTCATGGTTGTTAACAGCAGCCCTAGTAGCAACTGGGAGCTGCAGGACTGTGGTCAGTGATCAGGTCAAAGGGAGGAAGACAGGCTGAGAGAAGGAATCTAGATTTTATTCCCTGTGTTTGTTAATGTGTGTGTGTGTGTGTGTGTGTGTGTGTGTGTGTGTGTGTGTCTGTCTGTCTGTTTGTGCTCCTGTTTATGCTACATGAAAACTGTAGCAGGGCTGTCCCACTCAGGGAATGGTCCAGCTCCGCAGAGAAGCAGGACTGAAAAGGATACGGAGGGAGGATTTGGCATAGGGATGATTTGTGTAGCTGCTTCCTTATTTGTGTTCTTTCATTTGACTTTGATTGTTACAGCTAAAATGTCGGCATTGTGCTTTCAAGAGTGGATGTGTCAAAAGCAGAGTTATATAATTGCAGAAAAGTACCTTAATATAATGCAAAAATTGTTAAAAATAAATTTCTGGAAAGTTAGTCAGTGTCAAGGTGGTCATTTTCATGAAACATCACGTAAACTTTTGGGTCTCAAACGAGTTATCTCTACTCTATCCTTTAACTTTGTTTCTTGTTTGGCATCAGCTCTGCTACTGAGCTGAGCTTAGTAATTTGCATCCTTCTAAAACTTTAACAAATTCAACAGAGACTCCTGAAATATAGACTTTCATAACCTCTCATTTAGTTCATACTGTCTGCACAGTATTACCTGCGAACTTTTGAGGTTAATTGATTTCTAGATTTTCTGTGTGTCTGTTGGAATAATTATTGCTGTCATTTACTTTGAATAAGTTGTTTGAATGAAATTGTAATCTTCATAGCAATCCATAGCACAAAAAGAAATAAGACCTATTTCTGATGAAAAGAAAATAATTGGTATATCTCTAATTATCTTTTCTGGCTAGTCTTTGCTTATGTGAATACTCTACTCAATCTTTTTCAAAATATTACAGAATTCAACTGAATATTACAATCATGCAGAGGACTTTTACCAATAAACATTCAACGATTTGACCAAAGTCTTAAATGAATAAGCGAAAATATTTTATAGTTTTATTTTCAGTTATTGCCAAATTTCATCCCTGGCAATAACTTTTCAAAGCATTGGAAGTATTTTCAAATTGACGTAAGAAATTAAAGTGGGAAACAAAATGGAATTTGGGGTTTCCAAAAGCAAATGTTTTAGATGACAATTACATACAAGGTTGAATATAAACTTCTGACTTTTACAAGGGAGAGGAAGCTGAAAACTTACTGACCTTATATTTCACATGCAAGTAAGAGATAACCGAGGGGTTGCTAGACTTGCTTGGGTCATTCTCAAGTATTCTGAGAGAATGGGGTCGGAAACATGAATGGCAGAAGCAGGATTTAGATAAAAAACAATTGTGGTGTGAAGAGAGAGATTGGATGGATTGGACAATGGACATGTAAATAAAGTTTTTTTTTTTTTTTTTTTTTTTTTCAGTGCTACAAATGCCCTTGATCCCTGACTCAGAGTGGCTGTGTCCCGCTTTTCTCTGGAGCCATTCAACAGATGAAGGCAAGGAATACTGTGGTAAATCAGCCTTGGAGAAAACAGGTGAAACTCATAATAGATGTGAAAGAAGAACATGGGAGAGTGTTAGAGTAGATTAAGCTCTTAGCAAAGATTGTATTTAATAGCATCCTTTGTTCATACCTTGCCCCTCACTCATTCTCCTAATCATCTTTCATCACTTCACTCTTTGGACCCAGTTCAGTTCCCTTTAGTCTACTCATAACTCTTTGAAATGTCCTTCAGGATTTTGTTGTTTTTCATTGTGTAGAAACTTCTATGAAATCCATGATATCAATTCTCTGCTAGACAGACATTAGCAAGTTATGTGGACACTAGTAATAAATGAGCATCTCTCTTGTGTACATTGGACTGCAGCTACCATTCCCCTGAAAAGAACATACCTCTTTGGGCTGTAAATGACCATATTACATACTGGAAGTTTAGGGTTGTCTTGTAACTCATTAAGGCAAAGCTACTTCTTCCTGGTTAGAAGAACAGAATCTGAACTTTTTTTTTCCAGACCTGAACAGAGACTTGACATTCTAAGCTATGCAATAGGAAAGGGAAATAATTATTCTCTCATACTTCCTATCCTCTTTCAGATATGGCCAAAGTCATATATGCTCACCAACATGCTCTGGACTCTCTCCATCAGCTTCTCTGAAGCATCTCTATCACTTCCACTATACAGATGCTTGCTAAACTCCATAGCTGCATCTGCTAGGTTCCTGGAGCCTAACTTAATAACAGTCTTGCTTTCTTCCTTCCGCTTCACCTTCCCTCAGGTGACTGCTGAGATTCACAGCTTATCTACCCTATTGTTTTCCTTCAAAATTTAACAAAATTTTCCATGAGTTTCCTTTTTTTGTCTTTATAAATATTTCATGTCTTAACTTCTGCTATTTCTACAGTATTTGGTTAGAATATGTCAATGGTATAGGAAGACTTGGTATTAAGTCACCCACTTAATGTCTTAGACTTTAGCTTTCCAAAGACTCAGCTTTTATTTGTTTGTTTATTTATTTGTTTGTTTGTTTGTTTTACATGCCAACCACAGTTTCCCCTGCCTACTTTCTTCCCATTCCCTTCCCCTATCTTCTTTCAACCCCCCAACTCCTCCTCTGTCTCCATTCAAAAGGGATAAGGCCTCCCATGGGAGTCAACAAAACAGCATGACATATCAAGTTGAGGCAGGACCATCCTCTTTTCCCCTTCATCAAAGCTGAGCAAGGCATCCCACCATAGGCTCCAAAGAGCCCTATTCCATAGCTTCCAAAGAGCCAGCTCATGCATCAGGAACAAGCCTCCATTCTACTGCTAGGGACCCTACAAACAGACCAATGCACACAACTGTCATACACATGCAGAGGGCCTAGGTTAGTCCCACGCCGGTTCCCTAGCTACTTTTCACTCATCCATCCATCCATCCTTCCTTCCTTTCTGCCTTTCTTTTTTTTTTTTAAAGAAGAGATCCCTTATATCAAGCTTGCATTCAAAAGGAAAATATCCTAAGTCTTAAGTCTCACAACAATGGACCAAAAGATATCTCAGATAACATGACTTCTGTTAGGTTAGCAGGGGTTGTCAGGAAATAGATGACAACTCACAGTCTCAAAGTAAGTGTGAGTCCTTTGGTATTCTTTATGCAGGCAACATAGGTAGTTATAATAAACATGAGTCTTCTCTGTGCATGACTCTGAGGATGGCAGCCCATTCCAGGCAGGGTAGTTTCATTTTGTTCATTTGAAATCTGAAACTGATCACCAGAAGGAAAGTTAGTCAACTATCAAATAATATTTCAGTAATTTTAAGAGATATTCCTTCTAAATGTTGAATGTGTATGTGTGTGTGTAAAAGGTATTGTGAAAAGTGCGATTTGTTAAACACACATGGAATTTCATATATATGGGCCAGACAGAATACACAACATGAATAGGATTTCTGCACATGTAACATAACAAAATATTTCCTTATAAGAGTTGACAGACAGACAGCAAATTATTTCTTGATCTTAGACATGAATTATGAATTAAATAAACTGGCAATGAAAGGCCTTTATCATTTTTCTATCTATTTCTCTTACTCAAGGAACTTCTTTTGTCCTCAGTGTCTAGCTAGTGTTTGAGACTTTGTGTATTATGTATTCTAATATTATGCCATTTCTCTCCTTATTTCATGTAAAGTCAGTTCTGCAAACTTAGGCCCAATAAGGGTTTCCACACAATTAAGATGCCAATAGTCAATGGACGACTAGGCTAACGTCACCTGTAGTTATGGCTAGAAATTCTCTTTCTGTTCAGAAAGGTACTGTTTGAACAACTGTAAGGAGCAGCTGTTCCCTACTAAGATCCCAGGGTTTAAGTTTCTGAGTAAAGTACCCCTGAATAGTGGAATACCTGAATCTGTTGATAGTGATTCTCTTACTTGGATGCTTAAATTTCTTTCTTGCCAAAAGATGCCTTTCAAAATTTAGTTGTAATTGTACAGGCCACCTCATTAATACATGAGGAAAGAAGTTCAAGCAGACTGCTTTTTGGGAAGAATGTTCCCAGCAATCCATACAAGTATTAAGTTTTTTTTCCCAGAAATTGTCTGCCCTTAGAGACAAGAAAATAAGAACACTATATAAATGTGACAATCCAATTATCAGAAGGCACAGAGGCATAGTCCAGGCATTCTGTAGTGTAATACCAGTTTCTGTAGGGCTCATGACTAAGAAATCAGAATTGAAACACATTAAAACTAAAGAAATGCAGCTGATTCATGTAGCATTTGTTCAAAAAGGTTGTAATACGATCTCCTTTGACAGTCCACATACATATTTAAAACATTTCTTTGATGACAACAGAGGATGTAGAAGTGCAAGATGTAGCCACTGGACTTAGGTTAGAGAATTTTAGAATTTAAGAAAGGTCATTAGAGTGCTTGATGAAGTTTCTAGAGGGTTGGTAACACTCATAAACATCATCTCCTTCAGTTCCTTTTTATTCTTGCTTTCTTTCACATTCACAGTTATGCAAATGAGAATTTTTGACACAAAGAGTGCTAATGTTATCATGCAAAACATGGAGTGGTGTGGGAGGGCCTTCTGTCGATGTGTTACTTTCATTGGTTAAATAAAGAAGCTGCCGTGGTCTTTTGATAGGGCAGCCCTTAGGTGGGTGCAGTAGACAGAACAGAATTCTTGGAGGAGGAGGAAGGCAGTGTGACAGATGCCATGGCTCTCCTCTCTGAGATGGACGCTGGTTAGGCTCATGCCAGTAAACCACAGTCAAGTGGCAATACAGATTATTAGAAATGGGTTAATTAAGATATAAGAGTTAGCCAATATGAGGCTAGAAATGATGGGCCAGGCAGTGTTTAAATGAATCTAATTTGTCTGTTGTTATCTCGGGTTATAAGCTAGCCAGGCAGCTGGGAACCGGGCAGCAGGAAGTGGCCGCTGCTCCATTTACAACATTGGAGGTTGGATCATAAGTGCAGAATAGGGTAGATATACATAAAATGTTCCATATAAATCTTCTTAGGTAATTTATGGTAGGAGAGAGAGATGATAGCAACTGTGTGTCAGAGCTGGCATGGTATGAAGTTCTGTCATCATACGGAGGGGCAGTTGTATGATGAGGAAAACCTCAGAGCATTTATTGGATACATTTCTTCAGGTGGATTTCAATTATGACCCAGAGCAATCAGGAATTAATTCTTAAGCTGGAAAGCAGAAATAGAAACAGGAGACGCTTGGTAGCCAAGAAGAGTTGGTGAGCTAGTCATTTTACAAAGCTCTGCCCACACAGGGTGCAATAGTAGCATATGATAAATAGAACTGTCTTACATTAGTGTATATTTAAACATATGTGACATTGTCAGTTCAAACTTTTCTACAGAGTAGCAAGCAGCTACAACCTGAAGGTGACTGACAAGGAAAAACATCACAAGAGACTAGCATTCCCACTATCCCAAAACCCTGGAAACAACTAATCAATGTTGGGCTCCTGGCTGCATTGATCCCAAGCTATTCCTGGACACATATGTCCATAAATCTGTTGATTCGGGTTTTTTTTTTTTTCCCCAAAGACTTGGAAAACAAATTTTATTTCCACTGAAAGAAAATGGATCATTTTGATATATCCTGGAAAAAATATGCTGGAGAGGAAGAAATTGATTCAATTCAATTCCCTGTTTCTGTTTTATGACTTTTCTAAGATATAGATATGGGCTGTGTCATTTATAATGTAATAGAAGCATAATGAAAAAATCCTAGGGGCAAGTTATATCTGCCACCAGGTTGCCTCTCATTTTTATTATACAAACAGATTTTGTGGGATATAGGATCTGCACCAGTGGGTTTCCCATGTATTGTTGTTAGGTCTATTTTACAGCTGGAGAGCAGACGACTTCAACTCTCTGTGGTAGGAATTCATGGTCTCACCATTCCCACATAACTGACAGCTACATTTCACGTGCTGCATCCCAAACTAAATGAAAAGACACAGGAAGTGGGGCAAGAGTGTTTATCTATCTCTGCTTCCTGTTTGTAGCAGCAATGTGACCAGCTGCCTCATCTTCTTTGTCATGAGGAATTGTGTCACATTGCAACAAAACACGCAATAGATGCCTCTTTGCTACAGTTCCATTTTTCATTTTTTTTTTTTGGTTCTTCACAGTAGTGATAAACGCAATCTGGACATTTGCCATTACTAATGACTTATTAGTTTTTCTCATTTGTGTTGCATCCACAGGACCACGGAGTTGCTGAGGTAATGGCAACTCTCATTGCTTGGACTGTCGAAGGTAATTACAGGGTTGGGCCAATCCTTATCTGGAAAACTATGCTATGTCATCTGGATTCTTGTGTGTGACTGGCTTCAGGCAGGCAGAACACAGACTGTTAATCACTGGTGTCTGTCTGCTGAGATATCCCAGGGCTCAGTGAACAGTGCTTACATGCAAAGGCTCACAAACAGGTTAGTTCATTTCACATCCTTGGGTGATATTCTCCAACTCTACTCTCCATTGTGTGTCCCAGTAAGGCATGTAGCCCAAGCCTTTAATGGAAAGTGTACAGTGTGCAATAAATTTTATTGACCTAATTACCCACTACTACTTTATGATAATCCATTTCACTTTAAATTATCCCTTTTTATATGTCCTATATATATACATATATATATGCTAACTATTGTTAATGAATTAAAACATTGGCTTGTCTTTCTTTTCAATAAGGTGAGTCCTTATGACATTAGAAACACACAGCGTGTTAGCAGATGCTTACCTCCTGTGTAATACACAGTTTGGATTCAGTTACCAGGACTGTACCCCTGGTGAGTCCAACCCAGTCACATCTCCTTCAACCACATTAGCTTGCTCACTGTGAACATCTGTACCTCACCTCTCTTCAGTGTCAGGACTGGCTTTGACTTCCTGTGATGATCTCTGCTATTAAAAAAAGTTTATTTGGTGAGAAATGAGAGTTACATTTGTCTGTGAAAAAATATAGAATTTAGAATATAGTTGAAAAATATTTCAGTTAGGTGAAATGGCAGTAGTTAATTCTCTTATAGTAGCCATGTGTAGTGGGTACGAGACATGAAAGAGCTCCTACTGAGTGGGCCTCATATTCAATTAGATGGCTGTTGGGTAACTTCAAGATATATGAGTCACCATAACCCCTTTAGAGACATTCTGCCATTGTGATCATTGTGGTTCATAGACATTAACAGCTCTGCAGGACTGTTGGCTATTTTTCTCCCTTAGCAGTTTGACTACTTCCTTCTGGTACTGTGAGAGATAGTCATCAGGGAGGAAGCTTCCAGGTAATTTCCTACTCAATTCTTCTAAGTCCCATGTACTACATTTTTTGGTGTCTTCATCATTTAGGTAGAGCATCTAAATTCTGCTTCTCACCCACCCTGGAGTTATAATCATTCAATACACAAAGGCAAAGAATACTTGTGTGGTAAATAAAATATCATACTATTAAGGGATGTGGAAGGAGATCAGAGTTTACTTTTTCCATTAGGCCTTAATAATCAAGTAGATTTAGCTTTTACCATGTTTAGTATCACACAGTATCATTTGTTCATCTCGTGTCTTTTACCCATGCTTTTCCTTGTAGTTTTTGTCTGCACTGCACACACATTTTACTTTAGTTAATCTGTGACATCTTATCTCATGTTTTTGAGGATTTTTCCTCGACTATCTTTCATTGTCTAGAGAAATCCCTGCAAAACTTAATACAAGTGCAAGAAAGCCTGAAAACCATACTTGCCTTTAATGGTCTGAGTGTGAAGGAAGAGAAAAACCTTAGTTTTCTTAGAGGCAGTAAACAAGCTAAGCTTCCCTAAGCAAATCACCTTCCTCCAGACTTAATAGCAAAAAATCTTCATAGATTACTTTTAGCGTCAATCAAAAAGGATGGATGATAGTATTCCATCCTTAAGGTAAATTTCCGCACAAGGTTTTCACTTTTCTGTATTTAATTTGTTTATTTTGGTTATTTTATGCACCACATGCATGCAGTGCTTGAAGAGGTCAGAAAAGGTCATTGGAACTAGAGTAACAGATGTGTGCTAGGACTCCAACCTGAAGTCCTCTAAAAGAATTGTCAGTGGCCTTACCCGGTGAACCTTATCTCAAGGATTTGCTTTTGAATCAGAAGGAGAAGAAAATTGAGAACCCAGGATGGGGAGCAGGAGTGATCTACTATTATTGCAGGATGTGATTGGTAACCAAAACCTTCTTGAGTGCTCATTGAAAGAAACCAAATTTTGAGCCAATTTCTTCAATAGGAAGGAAGAAAGAGAAGATTGTAAATGATATCATATCCTTATGCAGCTGTTCCACTAATAAACACACTAAACCTTTAGCTGTCCCACCTGTGTGCATCTTTGGAAATCTTTAGTATACCTAACAACGGGGACACCTGCTACTTCCAGGAAATGCAGTTTGAATTATAATAAACAATAAAACTTTTGCTGTCATTTTATAAATCACCGAAATTCTCAGAATGTCAGAGAAAAGGAAATCCGAAATAATGGAGGGAATCGAACATCATAGGAACATCTGTCTCTTCAGTTGTTTGGTGATGCCAAACTCCAGAGGATGAGGGGAAAGTAGCAAACAATGTGGATATGAGAGAAAATTGACCTAGAGAAGCCTTATTAATCCAGTCTAAATGGGAAATGCACAATTTATTAAGATGATGCTAAAGAGACAACAATACAAAGAGAGTCACTGAAGACACTTGTAGAGAAATCAAGGACCATTCCATAGTTGTATCACAGCATATTTCAGAACACGTGACATTTTCAGACGACTTAGAGATGGCTTGTTGGTCAAGTCACTGCAAACATGAGTTGATGGAAAGTGGCTAGGTTTCATAATAGATCCCAAGAATTCCATGCTTGGTAGATTGATTCATATTAGTGCCATTCCTTGTGTCTAATCATTTGACACACGTTGATGTTCTCTCATTCTCAGATAAGCTGTGAATCATGTAGTCTGCTGTTTGTGAAACATTTTACGGAAATATGACAATGGTATTATGACCAGTTCACTGCTTAGATGCTGGCGTTTCAAAAGTGACAACTTCTTATATTAAAGAACAGGCTTATTAAATCAAAGGTGCCTTGAAGAGAAAAATTAAAGGCGGCTTCACCCCAATGTATCAGGGGACACCCCTGAGCAGAAGACTTATATTTGATATAAAAATGTTGTGTTTGACCATTTGTTTATTACTCGATGACCTTGAGATAAATGCCAATCTTACCACAATGGTTGTGCAGGCAGCAGAACTGGCTACAAGATACAAATAGTTGTCTTCTTTCATTGGCCACAAGGACACAAGTCCTGGTCAGATAGGACACTGCTAAGAGTCTCCATCTCCCCTCTGAAGCTAATTACCGAGAAGAGAGTCATTGAGGTAGAGACTATATTTTGACTATGTATTTTTACATATGTATTTTTACTAAATATTGAATACAGATTATTTGAGAAATGTTTAAGTATTGTCAAATACATATGGCTTTTCATTAACGTGGGCCAGAAAACCAGCATGTTGCTACTCAAGTGCAAATATGCATAGAAATAACGTTACCCTCAGCTTCATCTGCTAATTCCCTAGGACTGTTTCAATCTTTGTTGCCATCTAAGGTTTTGTTTAAATTAGTTATTAGATCAGGCCTTATCGCAACAAATATGGATTTGACAAAGGAACAATGAAGACGCTAGTTTCATTTCCCTTACTACAGGAATTTTACATTTTTTGAATAAAGTCCCCCAATCCTTCTTTATACCTTATGGCTTCTGAGAGTACACCACTTTTCTTTCTTTATAAATTGATCAGTTGATTGGCATCTAGGCTGGTTCCATTTTTTTTTTTTTTTTTTTTTTTTTTTTTTTTTTTTGGGCTTTGGTAAAACAAATAGCTTTACGTAGATCTTTATTTGTCACATTGCACAAAACTCAGCTCCCAATGGATCAAGGTCCTCAATATAATCCTGATATTCTGATTCCGACAGAAATAAAAGTGGGAAATACACTCAAGCCTGTGTTTTTGCTCCCAGGTTAGCAGTTGCTGCATTGATTTCCTTGTGAAATTTTATGGTTTAATGTTCAGATCATGATGCTTCCTCCTTTAAGCTATACTGCATCATGACTATCAGCACGGAGCTGCCCAGTTTGGGAGAAAAGCTGGAAGTCAGTGATGTATTTAAAAGTTCAGTGAACGTTCCTTCAAATGACATTTGGCAGTGCTCATCTACCATAGCACATGGATAGAGAGGACATGCTCTGTCACACGAGCAGTTTGGCACATGGACTGGGGCTCCAGCTAAAATGTAAGAATGATTCCAAAATCTCTTGTTCTGGTTACAAGATTACCAACAGTCCCCTGTCAATGTAAGTCTTAGCACAGTGTCTTCCCTTGCATAGTGTGGTACATTTGGATGTGTGAGTAAAGAACATCTTCCTCCTCTTTTTTTTTTAATTAAAAAATTTCTGCCCCTTCCCCGCCTCCCATTTCCCTCCCCCTTTCCCCACTCCCCACCCCCTCCCTCAACAGTCCAAAGAGCAGTCAGGGTTCCCTGCCCTGTTGGGAGTCCAAGGTCGTCCCCCATCCATCCAGGTCTAGGAAGATGAGCATCCAAACAGGCTAGGCTCCCACAAAGCCAGTACATGCAGTAGGATCAAAACCCAGTGCCATTGTCCTTGGCTTCTCAGCAGCCCTCATTGTCTGCCATGTTCAGGGAGTCTGGTTTTATCCCGTGCTTTTTCAGACCCAGTCCAGCTGGCCTTGGTGAGCTTCCATTAGATCATCCCCATCGTCTCAGTGGGTGGGTGCATCACTCGCGGTCCTGACTTCCTTGCTCATGTTCTCCCTTCTTCTGCTCTTCATTAGGACCTTGGGAGCTCAGTCCAGTGCTCCAATGTGGGTCTCTGTCTCTGTCTCCATCCATCACCAGATGAAGGTTCTACGGTGATATGCAAGATATTCATCAGTATGGCTATTGGATCGGGCCATTTCAGGTTCCCTCTCCTCAGCTGTCCAAGGAACTAGCTGGGGACATCTCCCTGGACACCTGGAAATCCCTCTAGAGTCAAGTTTCTTGACAACCTTAAAATGGCTCCCTTAATTAAGATATAAACTTCCCTGCTCCCATATCCACCCTTCCTTTATCCCAACCATCTCATTCCCCCAAGCTCTCCCCATCCTCCCCTTCTCACTTTTCTCTCCCTATCTCCCCTTACCCCCATCCCACCCCACCCCCAAGTTCCCAATTTTTGCCCGTCAATCTTGTCTACTTCAAATATCCAGGAGGATAACTGTTTGTTTTTCTTTGGGTTCACCTTCTTAATTAGCCTCTCTAGGATCACAAATTATAGGCTCAGTGTCCTTTATTTATGGCTAGAAACCAATTATGAGTGAGTACATCCAATACTCATCTTTTTGGGTCTGGGTTACCTCACTCAAGATAGTGTTTTCTATTTCCATCCATTTGCAGGCTTTACGTTTTCATAGATTTATATTTTGAAATATAAGTCTTTTGTCATTATTGTTATTATATTATTATTATTATTATTATTATCAATACTCTTACCAGCGCTTCTGTATTCTTCAGATATTTGAAGCTCACATTGAGCCCAAGTTCAAGTCATTCTCTTCACACAATTTAAAGTCTTGAAGTATTCTGCTGACTTTGAGTAATAGCACGCTTGCTAACTTGTTAACAGTTCAATGTCTAATGTTAACATTTTGGATACCGCTGTGGCAAGGACAGCTCAGTTATTTTCTTTCCTTTATGTTCATGCCTTGCACATTGTCAGGAGCTCTGTGTAGTTACCTGTTGCCATTACCTGCAAAGAATACCGCACTGTCCATGATGGCAGGATAGCACTGAATAGAGAACGGCAGCCTTTTCTGTCTTCCCAGCTTTGCATTACATACACTTTTCAAAATTTTGACAATGACCAATATTGACTTTCTCATCAATATCCATCTTAAATATGGACACATACAGAACTCTAACATAGCAACAATTTAAACTCTCAAGTAGAAGGAGATATACCTCACATATGTCTCGGAATGAAAATCTGTTTTACTGGAATGGCACTAATCTGAACATTTTCCTCACAAACCCCTAATAAATAAGATTAGAAACGAGCAACAGAAAAATAGAGAATTGGGAAAACATTGCACAGAAAACACTTAAGTTCAAATACTAAAGTCATTAAATATACCCAGTAACCCATGTGAAATGTAGCATACCCATCAGCACTTTACATTAAAGTAAAAGTTCTTATTTTCACGTAATCCCTGCTATAAAAAGTAAATTTTCAAAAGTATTTTATACATGTTTAAAATATGTATATATATATATATATATATATATATATATATATATATATATACAAATTAAATATATCTACACTCTATTTGTCATCTGAAGGATTTTTCAGTCTAAGGTGTGAAAGCTCAGACTACTCTTTCCAGAAATACTATCAGTTATACTTGGAGAGGAAAAATAGTCCATGATAAGAACAAACCAAAAGAATTTGTATCTACCAAGTCAGCACTACAGAGAATATCAGAGGGAATATTTTGGTATGAAGGGGAGATTAACCACACATAAAAGGACCCAAGGAATAAATAACCTCAGAACAGTGAACTTAAAGTGGTCTAAGAAAGCAAACTGCCACAATAAAACAACAGGAATTAATAAGCAGTGTCTAATAATCACTCTCAACGTTGTCTGTCTCTATTTCCCAGTACAACAATACAGACAAATAGACTGAAGTAGATAATAGGACTCAGCTTTCTGTTTCAAGGAAGAAATGTTTCACCACAGAGGACATAGACCACTTTAGGGTAAAAGAACAAAAAAGTTATCCCAAATAAATGCAACTAGAAAACAAAGAAATAATGATTCCAGCACCCAGATAACTTAAATTTAAATCAAAACCAGTACTCATTAAAAGAAATATCCACCCAAATGATATTACAGGTCTAAATATTTACACAGCAAACACAGGAAAACTTAATTTAAAAAAACCCAAACCAAAAAAAAAAAAAAAAACAAAGAAAAAAAAAACCAAGCAAACACCTGTACAAAATCTACACTCTCCTATGAACTCTAACACAGTGACAGTGGGTGCCAGTACCCCACTCTCACCAGCAGACAGGTTATCATATAAAAACTAAATAGAGAAACTCTGGAGTTAAATAATATCTAGAAGACATCTACAGAACATTCTACCCTAACACTGAAGAATACATTTCTCAAATTTATTTACTTTTGAATATTAGAAATTGATCATTCTGTGTTCAGGAGTTCACCTGGTCATTCCATGTTATGTAAACACGACTTTGTTTCTACCACTAGCTCACAGTAATGCTTCTCTTTTTTAACTTAGGTCCACTAAAACCGTATAAAATGTTTCCAGATAGTATTCAATGTCTCTAGGGAAAGGAAAGTCTTTGAGAACCACTGATTTAAGAGTATTTTTTGTTCTTTTCCTGGAAACACCTTCGTTTCCCTAAGTAAGACCTAAATGAATGTCTGTTCACTCCAGATAGGCAATGATGACACCAAAAAGAAATCTGTTCAAATCAGCATTGTGAATGACGTCATGTCCTGATATACTTGGAACTAGCGTGAGAATACTTACAAAGGCATAGTCGGGTCAAAGACAGCGGTACGTCTGCTGAATCCATTAACAACTTAGCTATTTGCAGCACACAGGAGAGCAGGCCTCGAACACACTGGAGCTGACCCTGTTGTTAGGGGCACAGGTGAGCCAACTCTGACCTGAGGGTATGAGAGCAGGAAAGCCGAGCTTGTCCACCCCCTACAACAATCAGGACACTGCACTTCACCTGGGCAGTATGGGTGATACAAATCTGAGGATCTGAGAGCAGAAGAAATGGCTCCTTTTCAGGCTTGCTGTAGGCTGCATTGTGTGAGATAAAGCAATGCTGGAGAGATTGCCTGGGTAGTGATGACGAGGGAAAACTGGCAGGTTAACCAACCCAACTACCACTCAGACCCAGAACCAGGGCTGTCAGTTGGCCCACCCCAACATCTACTGAATCTATGGACTGCTGGAGCATGTGAAGGGGACGAACCTGCAGATCCAAAACAGCAGAATCTCCACTATATAGGACAACACAGGGATACCCAAGAGGAGTCCCAGTGAGAGTCCATTATTGGTGGCATAGCAGAAGCCAGAGGCCTCAAACCAAATAAATAACTCATGGCAATGAACACTTGCAAGGAAATATGACTAGACTAAAAGGTACACTGTGTGACTCAACTAACCACACTACAGCTTCCACAGCATGAGGATTGGATTCTTTCTTAGAGGAGGATAGAGAGATTATGTGAGGATGTAGGAGGGGAGGATGAGAGGAGGAGAGGAGTAGAGAAGAAGAGAAGAAGACTATAATAATCATCTTACTCCTCTTTCTTCTATTCTTTTCTTTCTTCTCTTCTTCTTTCTTCTTATCTTCTTCTTTTATTTCTTATGCTTTGCTTCTGATTCGCTTCTGCTTCTGACTTCTGCTTGCTTGCTTCTGCTTCTGCTTCTGCTTCTGCTTATGCTTCTGTTTTTGCTTTGATTGTTTCTTTTTCTTTTCTTCTCTTCTTCTTCTTCTTCTTCTTCTTCTTCTTCTTCTTCTTCTTCTTCTTCTTCTTCTTCATCTTCTTCATCTTCTCCTTCTCCTTCTCCTTCTGCTTCTTCTGCTGCTTCTTCTTCTGCTTCTTCTTCTTCTTTCTCTCTCATTTTTGTTTCTTTGTTTTGTTTAATTATTGGCTACTGTTTTAAATTTGGTTTCTTTGTTGGGGGGCGGTGGCAAGGGCAGAGGGAGATTGTGAGAAAACAGGGATAAGTGAGAGTGAAATGCATGATGTGAAATGCAAAAGGAATCAGTAAAGGTTTTTAAAAGTAGAACTTAGCTATTGACTAAATCTGCTTCACTGTATTGATGTATTTAGCTGCTTTCTACCTCTATGAGTATAGCATACCACCCCCAAGCCTACCCCCTTTAGAGGCAGAAGGATATCATGTGGGAAATCAAGGTGGGGCTATAATGATGTTTTCTCTCAGAGTGTGTTAACATGCTAATTACCATGATAACTAAGCATTGGTATCTGCATATGTGAGGGCCATGTCTGGATCCATGTTATTAGCAATAACTGCCCTTTCTCATGAAGCTTAGATCTAGAACCCTGTCTATGTGGTGAAGAAATAAAGAAAGGATTGCGAAACTGAAGAAACAACAGGCACATTAACAGAAAATCTGGGGTCACATGGGATGTCTACAACCTCACAGAAGGAGCAGAACTACTGCAATAACCAGGAAGTTTGTACCTTTATTAGGCACAGCATGGAGAAAGCAGGAGGGGAGGTATCAACTAATCTAGATAGGAGGCGTCTGTGAATGTATGGGGGAAACTGCAGTTGTTAGTTTCTGTACAAACTGATCAACTGTTAATAAATTTGATATTCAAACCAGAGGAGGACTGCTTTGTCAGTTTCAAGCCTGACCTGTATTGGGGAAGTTTTGCCCATTCCCTTTAGGTCTGAGAAAATGGGTCTTTGACATGAATCATGTCAACAATGCTCATCCATTAAGGACTTCATCTGATCTTCACTCATTCACTTAGGGTTTCCTTGGCTCCCCAAAAATAATGACAACTGTGTTGTGTTCCATGGAGATGGAGAGTTGTATAGTTACTTTATGCCGTGGGAAAATAGCTATGTCCAAGACTTTCATTCTTTTATTCAGTTTCCCATATTTTTAATAACCTAATCTGAAATGTTCACCGAATCTTGAATCAGATAATTTATTTATTTCATTTGCCGTCTGAGCATTTGAATATAAGACTACAATAACAGTCATAAATTTGGTGCAGTTTAACATTCATGAGTCTTTGCCAATGTCTAAGGAGCATTGTTAAGTGCTTACGGCTACATATTGGGCACATTAGGGCAGAAAATAAGGTTCAAATACAGATGTATGGGAGACTGGTAAACAATTCATGTTCCTTTAACCAAGCAATATCAGATGCCTTTTTCTTTATGCTTAGGATGTCTTACCTCAGATTTTCAGACTATCTTACAGTAATCACTATACATTTCATCAATGGAACTGGTCTTAAATATAACACCGGCATATTAATATTAATACATTTATTGCAATTGGATTCATTGCTCTATGATGTCTGGCTTGATAACTGTTCTTAGTGATAGCTCACAGCAGTAGTCACCCATCACTATGAGATCTTCTCCCTCAATCTTAGAATCCTACATATTAAACAAACAGAACATGAGGCATCTCATTCTATAATCTCTTACCTTTAGCACAGTTTACATCCAATCCACAGGTAATAGTGGTAATAGTGTGTATTACATTGGGTGGTCAATGGGGACTCATCGTTGTACAGTTATGACCCAAGTCACTTAGAAAGCTAGGTAACCTGGCCTCAGGATTTTTCTTTTATTTTCCTTTTGCTTTTGGCTTTTGCTTTTTTTTTTTTTTTTTTTTTTTTTTTTTTTTTTTTTGAGACGGAATTTCTTTGTGCAATAATAGCTCTGGCTGTTCTGGAACTTGCTTTGTAGAACTGGCTAGCCTCCAAGTCACACATCTACCTGTTACAGACTCCCTAGTGCTGGAATTAAAGGTGACTATTGGGATTTTTCAATGACCTTGCAGATTTTAATTTTGCTTATTCCAACCATGCTTGGTACTTGCTTTAGTTTCTTAACCTCTGTCTTTATTTTGCCTTTAGATTGTTTTCCAAAGCTATAGGACATTGCAAGTTTCATTATACAATGCAACCCTCTATAGACAGTCATCAGAATTAATGAAAGTATAGATTCCCCTGCTGAAAATTAGAAGTTGTATTGGAAACAAGTATCTTTTTGTATCCTCAAAAACTAAACAGCAACAAAATAAGACCTCCAACAAGCAATATAAGATTTCACTGCTTCTTTACTTGTTTCCTCTAAAGAACAATGCCATATACAACCAAATATATTTCAGACACTATCATAATTATCACTAGAAAGTACAGTTTTTGCTGCAGTTAACATGCACTGTCATCCTGACCTGATCTAGAATCATCTGTGCTTTGAGCAGGAGGAGGGTGGGGGAGCTATAGCTCACGCTTGTCTTAGAATTTGGAAGCATTATACATGTGTCAATGGCTTTGTCAACAGTAAAGAGGCAATACTCAGGACTCCTTGAGGTATACACCAATATCCCAAAGAGCCCTCAAGACAAAGAATAGTGTAGCACGTTAGGAGTCCCTACAATGAGACCCTAAAAGGCCACTGTGTGAAGTGATGATGGTATGAATGTCGGTAGAGACTACAGCATATTACAAATGTGCAGGCTATGAAGTTGTCATGGAGGAAAGCTCCAGGCATCAAATAGAACCAGCCAACGAGAGAGGCTATGCGTGCTCCAGGCATCAAAGGTAAAGGGATTGGGCTAAACCAACAGCATAGAGCCAAGCTGATTCCATCACAAATTCCAGATGTCAGACACATGACTTTAGGATTTGATGCTTGTGCTGGAGATTATTTCTTCAGGGGTATCATTCTTTATGTGTCCCATCCCTTTTATTGCAATAAGAACAACTTTGTGATCTTGTGTATTCAAACTGGAAATTGTGTTTTAATTTTATAGAATCTCATAGTTAAGAGATTGTTTTGGGTCACAGAAGAGGCGGTGGATTTATGACTAGTGTTGCTTCTATGAAAGGTTGTAGACTCATAGACTCAATGTATATTGTGTTGTAATGAGTTTGTGAGCTTATGGGGAAATGAAGACGAAATTTATAGCTTAAAATTGTATGGTTGTGCGTTGTCTGGACATGGTTTATATTTGTGATTGTCAGTGCACATTGACAACTTGATATGAATTAGGGACACCTGAAAGACAAATCTGTGGACATACCAGTGAGGATATTCTGTACTTGATGCTATAGAGGAGAATGCTCCATGTAACTGCAGACAGCATTGTTTCTTGTACTGTGTCTCTGAGGGAAGAGAAATGACAAAACCCACAGAAAAACACATTTTTTTCCTTTCTGTTTTCTGTCAATGGGAGCCGTGTGCACAGCTGTCTCACCTCACCTGCTATACTGAACTATGGCTCCGTGCAATATAACCCATAATAAACTCTTCCCCACCAGATCTGGTTTGAGTCTGTGCAATATAACCCATAACCAACTAACTCTTCCACAGCACAGCTGGTTTGTGTCCGTGCAATTTGACCCATAACCAGCTCTTCCGCTGCACAGCTGGTTTGTCTCCGTGCAATAAGAGCCATAACAAACTCTTCCTCAGCACAACTAGTATTTTGTTAAGTATTTGATCAGAACTGTGATAAATGTAGTTTGTACAGTTGTAATGACCCATAAGTTATTCTTCCTTGTCTTGAGCACATCCACAGGATCACTGAACGGCCTTGAAGGAGGTACTCCCCAGTGCTTGGACTGACCAGTGCTAAGTGTGGAAGTGAACCCCCTCACATCTTCAGAATTTTGTCTTATCATGGGGCTCCGATGTGTCTGACTGGCTCCAGGCTGGCCCTGGGGCCACATCCTGTTTACGTCCATACCTGTCTAATGAAAGAGCCCAGGGCTGGATAAACAATGTTCACAACAAAAGGCTATTTATTATTTCCCATAATTATAAGTTTAATTCAGTTTTATGTGTAAAGGCAATACTCCTCAATGCTTTTTTTGGTATACACCAGGTTTCCCAATTCGACAATTATCATATTTTTATTTTTTTTTGGGGGGGGGTGTTCAACCTGAAGGTCAGAAAAGCAAAACAGCCAGCCACTGGCTAGTACCTCCACCTCAGTCTGAAAGAGTGATCCTGCCTCCAGGAATCTCAGAATGTGAGATTCTGTCTGAGAGCTTTCTCCTCCCATCTGATATTCCTTTCTAGTGCTGGGATTAAAGGCATGCACCATTGCCGCCTGGTTTCTATGGCAAACTAGTGTGGCTACTGGGATTGAAGGTGTGTGTCACCACTGCCTGGTCTGTAAGACTGACCAGTGTGGCTGTTTTACTCTCTGATCTTCAGGAAAGTTTCATTTATTAAAATACAAATCAAATTTAAAAAGGAGATTAGATTCAGAGTCTTGATGTGAAAATAAAAAAGGGGAAATAGCTATTGAATCCACTCTGAAAAGAAACAGGAAGGATATAATATAGATATGATAAATAAAAAGGTAGATTATAGAATCTACTTTGAAAAATCAAATACTAGTTTTAAATGTTGTACATTGAATTGGACTTTTGTATATTGTATACTAATTTATATATTGATACAAATTTGAGATTAATTTTGTTAAAACATACTGTATAACATTTCTAATCTTGTTCAAGGTATTGTACCCATCAGTTCATTTAACAATGTAATGCAAATTTTTAGTCTTTGAAAGTTATTATTACCAACTCTTTAGGAGTAATTAGTCTCCTATTACAATCGAACTTGTAGTCATATTAGGTATGTTTCCATGGTCAAACAAAGATATATTTTAGATAGACAGGTTATCTTCAAACACTTCAGAGATCCACAGAATATGGCATTTAAGATGTTTTAATAACATAGGCTCTTTTTTTTATAAGACTGAGACCTGTCTGCTCCTGGCAGCACCAATCTACTTCAGAGAAGATAATGGGCATTGAAAAAACTTCACATGAACTACTAGGGCCATTTAATCTAAGTTGGGCTCCTGGCTACATTATACTAAAACTGCTACTGGCCACCTAGGCATATAAACATGAACTAATTTTACATAACTAGCCAAATATATGGGAAAAATGAAAGAAAATGAATTGATTTAATGTAGTCTGGATAAATGTGTTGGGAGAGGGAAAATTTATCTGATTAAATTACCTCTAAAAATACTCTTATGAGTATTTAGAATAGATTTATATAGAATCATAGATTTAAGTTACATCATTTATAGGTGGGAATGAGAGAGAATTTCAGTCATGAATTTCTGTGGGCAAAGTGACCAGCCACCTTAGTTTTTCCTTTATTCTCTTTTACGTTTGTAGACTTTGTGGGATATGCTTCTTACCAACAGGCATAACATATGCCCATTTGTTTGCTATTTGGGGAGTAGAATAATCCTCAGTTTTCTTTTGTAGGTTTTTCTACTTTCCCATTTACTGGATATGTGACAAATACACTAATCTGCTTTTGTATAAGATTTCAGATAATAATAGATGAGTCAACATTTACCTTTAATATGCTCACTGTACAGTTACAGAGTCAACAAGGGATCCAATTTACAGCAGTAGAATTTTTGCTCCATCTCAGAGACTGTCATGTAAATTGGGTTTGTGAAGGATTAAACTCATCAAGATGGTTTAAAAAAGTAGACAAGGAGGTTTCTCAAAAATGCCAATAATTTTGCTGACCTCAAGGCTTAGTTTTTTGGACAATGTTCATAGTTTAACAGTTGCTGTGTCCTGGCCTGTTGTAAAATAATCTTTCTGTACACTGTGAAGATGTGCCATTCTGATTGGTTTAAAAAAAGCTGAACAGTCAATAGTTAGGCATGATTTCCAGGCACAGAGGATGATAAGAAGGAAGAGGGTTGAGTCACCAGCCAGACAGGAGGAAGCAGCATGGGAAATACAAAGTAAAGGTAACAAAAGTCATGTAAAAGAATATAAATCAAAATATATGGATTTATTTTAGTTATACGAACTAGGTAGGAATAAGCCTAAGCTATTGGACAAGCTTTCACAATTAATCATAAGTCTCAGTGTCTTTAGTGGAAAGTTGATGATCCTTACAAAAATGTCTGACTACATATGGCATCCAACATCTTGCCACATGTATCCAAAGAAGGCCTGAGAAAGCTTTAAAAAATTTTGGAACATGGAATCAAATGTAGCCTCCTGGAGACTACCGTCTCTCAGGAAGGCTAGGTGTCACACAGAGTTGTGGCTACTGGCTGTTGCCTGTGAGACAGAGCCATTAGTCAGTGCCATATACCAGCACCATGCGCTATGATGAGCTGTGCCAGTGGATAACATAACAGTTTAAGATTTGTCTCATGCAATCAGTGAACAATGCAGATGCTTAGTAAAGACAGATCCAAACAGAAAAACTCTAAATACGCTATAGTGTATTTAACAATGTGTGTAGGCTTAGGAAAAATAAAAGGATATAAGCAGTCACAAAAATTGTTTAGAAATAGTAAATTTTTTGAAGAGAGAAGTAAAAAAAATAAAAATAGAAGCTATGTAAGAATGGAAGATACTGTATCACTGGGAGTTTGGATCTTATTTGGTGGTTTGTTAATTTTTGATTTTTTGAACTTGAACAGCAGACAATGGTTGCTAAGAGACTTTGGATGTGGAAAGGACTGCTTAATTATATATATATATATATATATGTATATGTATACATACATATATATATATATATATACTAGAAGTGTCTAAAATTCTAAATGAAAGTAAAAAAATATGTTTCTTTGGGGAAAAGTTTATGCTTTTGTTTCCATAGAAAACAAAGGGATGTGGATCCATTCAAGGTTAGTAGAGATCAGATTTTATCAGGAGAGATCCCCTAAACTCCTAACTCCAGACTTAAATAAACCTGAAAAAAAACCCTATAAGACAAGTAATGTATATTTTACCTGCTCAAACATAAAACAAAAATTCTCTGGTTGGTTTATGTGCAACAAATTTTACATGCTTGCATTAATGCAGAAAACAATGATGCTGTCTTTGAAAGTTTATGTAGTTTTAGGTCTAGGGGTCCAGATACCAATGAAAACAGGGGGCTCAGGTGTTCCAGTCTCTCAGGGTGCCTCTATTGCATATTCCTTAGAGTTCTGCATCCAGAACAGCTTCAAGGATGCTGGTTGAGATGGTCCAGTCTCACAGATCTGACCAGAGGCCTAGTATTCCAGCCAGCTGGAAAGGAAGCAGGATGGGAAGCACAGAGTAAAGGTAACCAAGGCACATAAAGGAACATAGATGAAAAGATGATTTGTTCATGTTATAAGAATTAGGAAATAGCCTAAGCTATTGGCTGAGATTTCATAATTAATAAATAGTTTCCATGTTATTCATTATTGGGGAGCTGATGGTCCTAATAAAAATG